>NC_056732.1:1463128315-1463260815 GCF_019279795.1 Protopterus annectens
CAGTAGCATCAGCCTCACCCACCTGCAGCTGGGTGGGGTAGCAAATCAGAAAGAAATGACAGGAACTCTGCTAGTGCAGCAGCTGTACCATACCACATTCCTAGACCCAACTCCTTCAGTTTAACATCAGCACCCATTTTATGAAGAATAAAAAGTATAAAACTTTAACATCAGGCATTACTAGTTTCAAACTTGAGAGTCTGACTCAAAATCACCTTAAACTTTCTAAAATTAAGCCACCATCAACAACTCACCCCAATGACTCTAACAAAGTTCATTACTATTAGAATAATGTTGGGTGTCAATATGTTCTGTGTGCAGCAGCTTAACAGACTCACACAACACCTCCCTTTTGTATACTATATAAATTACTCTAATTCTACATACATACATACATGCATACACACAGACAGACACACACGTTTGAAGAGAATGAGAGGGAGAGATACATATATTTATACATTTTCTATAATAGATTATAATGCTTCTGTTTTATTAAACAAACCTCAATCAACTAAAACAAATGTGGAGATGCAAAAGTATGACAGATCCGCGGTGGTGCAACGGTAGCGTTGTTGCCTCATAGCAAGAGGTTCTCCCGTTCGATTCTTGGCTGGAGTGCAGGGAGTGCCTTCTGTGTGGAGTCTGCATGTCCTCCCCACAGTTGGGTGGGCCTTCGAAAGACATGCGTAAATGGGCGTGCCTTCGTTGAAGGTTGAACGTCGAGCTGGCATCTCGGCATTCGTGAAAATCTACTGCCAATCATTAGCGGACCAGAGTCCCGCTTTTGTGACCCCTAACTGATAAAAGCTGAAAGACAAACAACAACAACTTAAACAATAAAGAAAACAGAATTTAGATATTAAATGTCAAGAGACCACACTTATGCAAAACAATTAGCATTTAGCTGCTCAGTTTTTCTTCTTATGTTAGTCAAAAAGCTTTCCTTCATCCAGCAAGCCACCTCTGAAATGTTAAAAGTTATAATGAATAATAAAGTCAACAAATGGAAAACAATTGCTCTAAACAGTCCAGCCAACACAAATACAAAAGAGCAATTGAAAAAGAAAGCTCGAATCTTTGGTAATACGTAATACACTTTATTCCACTGAGACTCCTATTCCTTTGAACACATTAACTCTGTACAGAAATATAGCCTGCATTTTCATTTCAAGTGACTTGCTCAGATGAAGAAAACTGAATGCATACCTCACCCCAATGATTTGCGATTACAGCATATTAACTTAAATATGCTTTTGTCCAGCCTTTCTTCTCTTTTTACATTATGACTTCCTGTTTTTAAAAGTATTATCGCAACCTCGAAATGTATAATATAATGAATAATAGTTTCCTTTGGGAGCAACCTTACACATTATTTATTTAACCACTGAACCACAAAGAGTTATAACAACAAGGAAAAGATGTGCTCAACACTTTTCAAGCCACCATAAACATTTAACTATTTACTACTCAGTTCAGTTTTTCAAACTTTCTAATTAAACTATGTGTAACAATGGCCATAGCTTACTCTAAATAAACGGCTGCCTTGCACCTGGTACTAAACTGAGAGGTTAAAATTCTTTGATTTCCCATGTTTTATGAAAGTATATACACATTTTGAAATCATTACCTTTTCTTCTGAAGGAGTCTTTAGGTTCAGTGAAGAATAAGAATGTCAGGAAAGAAGTTATCCGTGGTGGAAGGCTCCCTCCTAAACTTTTAGGTTTTTAAAGTGCGTACTGGTAGGGATGACAATCTTCAAAATCTATAAACTTAAATGAAATTTAAAAAGCCGAAAGAAAAACAATCCCAGCTTTACTGTTTTAGTATCTCTCAAAACTGCAGCTACTTTCAAAAGACAAACCCACCTCCATAGGTATCACAAGGGATAAGAAACTAAGAGTAATGCTACTCAGCGCCAGAAGTCTAAACCTCAAGATGCACGCACTCGAAACTCTCCTTAGCATGGAGAACATCGATATCTGTGCAGTAACAGAAACCTGGTTCAGGGCTCTTGAGAGCACCCCAGCACTACCAGGTTATACCTCATGCCATGCTTTTCGGCCCAAAAACTTGGACCGAAACACAAAAGGAGGGGGAGTATCTATATTCATCAAAGATACCCACACCTCCAGGTTGGTGGCAAAGCACGAAGCATCAGAGACTATCCATGTGCAACTAACAGTGGGTAAAACTGCCTTCCAGTTTATAGCCTGCTACAGACCACCCTCCCAAACCCAGAAACCCCACTTGGCCTTCCTGAGAACACTGGAAAATATGAAGGTCTCTCCAAACACCATTATATTGGGTGACTTCAACTACCCAAACATAGACTGGGAGCATTACTCTAGCTCCAACACCCTAGCCCAAAGGTTCCTAGAATTTATAAACTCAAATGCTATGGAACAACTTGTTACCACTCCCACAAGAGGGGAAAACATACTGGACCTGATCATCACCAACATGGGGACTCTATGCTCCAGACCAGAAGTGTATCCCTCACTGGTAAGATCAGACCATAAACTAATCTCACTGGATATTCACATCCCGACCCCACCCCCTGCCCAGAAAACCACAGTGAAAAACTTCTCTAAAGCAATTTTCACACTCCTCAAAACCGAGGTGGAATCCTTCAAAGCCCCCGGGCCTGTGGAAAATATGGCCCAGACCACAGAATCCTTTATAAACGCATTCTATGAACACCTTCAGGAATGCATGGATCATGCGATTCCAAATAAAACCAAGATTCAATCCCCCAAAGGCAGACGTCCTGTCTGGTGGACCCCAGCCATAAACAAACTATACAATAGAAGGAGGAAGCTACTAAATGATAGAGCAAAATCCCAAAAAGGGAAGGCATCACTGATCAGTATTAGCAAAAAACTATGGGCACTCATAAAATTGTCTAAGGCCGGCTTCGAGAGAAAAATTGCACAGGACACTAAGGATAATCACAAGGCTTTCTTTAGTTATGTTAGGAACCTGGGTGGTAATTCCTAGATATGCTCAGAATTAGTCCAAAATGACAAAAAATACACCGAACCCACAGACATTGCCAACATCCTAGTTGACAGGTTAAGCACAAACTTCTCCCCCCCCACCACCAAAAGGGCAAATATCTATCCCAGCAGAGTGCTGACCCCCATGACATCTCAGATGCTCAGGTAAGAGCTGCCCTCTCCAAAGCAAAAAACACAGCATCAATGGGACTAGACGGTGTCCCGGGCTGCGTCCTACATTAACTCCAAGAAGAGCTAAACCCAAACATAAAACTACTGTTCAATCTCAGCCTTACTACAGGATATGTGCCCAAAGAGTGGCGTACAGCAACAGTGGTCCCTCTCCATAAAGGTGGTGCCTCAACGGATCCTGGAAACTATCGCCCCATAAGCCTGACTAGCTTGGTCTGCAAAGCTATGGAAAGGATCATCATGGACCTCATAAATAAAGATATTGCGGACCTACAGACACTGGATCCTACCCAGTTCGGCTTTGTTAAGGACAGATCCTGCCTCTTAAACCTGGTTGATTTCTTTGAAACAGTCACCAAGGCCATTGACGAGGGGAAGGTGGTCCACACAGCCTACCTGGACCTCGCAAAAGCCTTCGATACAATACCCCACTCGGGCATTATAGATAAGCTCACCAGCTTAAATATAAACCCCTATGTCACTAGATGGATTGCAAACTGGCTCAAGGACAGAACCCACATGGTTAGAATTGCTGGAGCCATGTTAGACTCCAAACCAGTTACAAGTGGTGTCCCACAATGCTCAGTCCTGGGACCTCTCTTGTTCGGTATATATTTCCTCGGAGGTAAAGGCCAACATGGAAGGACTGTGGCTCACCAAGTTTGCAGATGACTGCAAACTGGGCGTCATAATCGACTTTCCAGCCGACACAAGCATCCTCCAAAAGGGCCTCATAGAAACAGACAACTGGTGCCAGAGCCATGGCCTCAAGCTAAATGCCAAAAAGTGTATAGTCATCCCCTGTGGCAAAAACAAAGTGCCCACAAATTACCACATAGGTGGTAATCCATTAAGTACAGAAGAAGTAATTAGGGACCTGGGGACCCAAGTTGATAGCAATCTCTCATTTGACAACCACGTGGCCAAAGTGGTTAGAAAAACATTTTATAAAGCCCACCTAATCATGAAGGGATTCACATCTAGATCAGGGGAGGTCATCTTGCCTCATTTACTCATCCCTCATCAGGCCCATAATTGAGTACAATGTCCCTTTTGGGATGTACCTTACCAGACACCTGCAGCAACTGGAAAGACCCCAAAAGTACCTCATCAAGAGGATCAAAGGGCTCAAACAGATGCCATATGCTGCCCAGTTAAAGAAACTCCAGCTCTACTCAGTGGCATACCGCCTGTTCAGAGGCGATCTGTGCCTGACGTATAAAGCCATGTCCAACCCGGAATTAATGGACATGCTGCACCTCAGAAAATCCAAATTCCATCGAGCTATGTGCTCGAGAGAATTGAACCTCAGCACTGAAATAAATAGGACATGCTGGAGGGACAGATTCATAACCCAGAGGCTCCCTTCACTCTGGAATAAAATCCCAGTCCAGGTTAGGCAGAGTCCCTCATTGACTCTCTTCAAGAGGAATCTTGATGAGTGGATGGGAGATCGTAGGTTTACCTCGGGTATCACTTCTGTGTCACTGTTAGACAGAGGCACAGTATACTAACCTCGAAAAAGGGCATAGCAAAATAAATTTAAGATGGGTGGCTAAAGCCAAACACATTCTGGCTAGGCTTATAAATGCCCTAGGGCAGATAGCCTAGTATGAACCTATGAACCTACTATGTGAGGACTATACCATGTAAAAAACAAATGTAGGGGCGACGGCAGAATGTTACTATACTTTGACTCATGTCTGAAGGCAGTTTAGTTTCAAAACATCCCTATATTCCCCACAGATTACATTGCTCATTCCAAGTGAACAGAGAAGCACCACGGCAACCAGACAGAAGGGGAAGGAACAGGGGCTGCCTTGGCAGGTGTGTGCAAATTCAGGTTAAAAAGTAAGTGCACTTGTAGATTTGTGCTTAATCAAAATAAAATTACTGCAGTAAGAAAATGCAATGTAACTCGGGGAATCACAGTAAATCGGGACAGTTCACCCATAATCGACCAATTACAGTTATTTTACAGCCTGATCAAACATCTAAATGATAACATTTTGTTGCCCAAGTCCTACCTGTTTTTGTACACACACAAATACAGTTGGTGATTGTGCAGATCATTAGAAGTAGTTGTGGCTCTGTCTATATAAATGCCAGTAAATGCAGAGGAAGCGTAAATAAGAGCACAGTTCATTCATTCTTTAATTCTGTGTTTTATTGTAAAAATGATGAATGATTTCTGTTGAGTGACATGCTTTAATTGTTCAGATTGTCACAGGCAAGCTATCTTTATGTGGCTTTCTTTTTTCATAGTAAATGCAAGCGACAATTTCTGCCGTGAATTCTTACTGACGAAATTAACATTTGCAAACCTGCTCACTGTTATGACAAAAAGTACAAACTTGGTGTAAAATATGGTTTCCTAACAGAGATTAAAAAAAATATCTGCTAACAAACCACAGTTACACACTGTACTGTCAACTCTGTAGCCATATAATACACCTCCAAAGTTTGAGCTTTCTGTTTGGTCCCACCTACCTCGATCTTGGCAATGAATGACACAGCACCGCAGAGGTTTGAGGCTCTGTCAATCATTGTATACTTCAGCAGAAAGCTCTGAAATTAAATATTTGTTTCCAGTAGCTGTTTAGGTTAGGGGATGAAAAGTCTGCATATATGGTAGATGGAACCAAGAAGAAAAAAATGTCAAAGCAGTACCCGTAGGCAGATGTAACGCATGTGGACTACTTTTAGACGGAGTAAAAAGTACAGTAAAAGGAGTTCAAGAAAAGGAGATGAGCACTGACTAATCAGAACACAAACATCCCAACTATTTTAGTTACTATTATTGGATCAGCTAGGGACACGTAAAACGCATTAACTTACACAATCTACTGAAACAAATAAATTACTGTTTTTTTTTAACAAAACAGAGGATTATGCCAGCCCCTCCTATAAAACAATGTAAAGATGTTCATTCAACGAACGTAAATTTGTTAACAGTGTACGAGCCGTACCCAACTGTAAAGATTTTCACAAATCTTTCACAGACTAAAATGTGTCATTATTTAATGACTTCAGTCCTAAGTCACTTGCCAGAAAAAAACACAAATTTTATGAACAGACCAAAAATATGAAGCAAAAATCTGGACACTGTGAAAAAAAACTGGACAATTGAGAAGTATGTAAACAAGCACAGTGACTTTCTTTAATGATAAACGATCATGTTATGGTAATATAAATTATCAGTTACAGGTATATTTGCTAATTAGACTCTTTCCATATAAAATAAAGTAACATATATGTAAGACAGGTGCAGAACTGATTCAATGAAAAAGTAGAGTAGCGTGCCAAATGAGGGACATGCACAACTGTACCACTTTGGCGGGATTTCTTCAAGCCTTGCCTAAGGAAAATAAAAATTTCCTCAGATTCTCTAAGCACTGATGTTTTATTCTCACTTGTGAATTTCTGGAACAAGGTCTTCGGGATCAAATCAAATCTGCACTTTTGGCTTAGCCACTGCCAATTGGTTCTAGTAACTGGGAAATATAAAACTATTCTTTTTCCCAGCAACAAAATCCACTCTATTAGAAAGTGTCACCAAACACAACTTCATGGAACTACAGTCTGAGATGCAGCTGGAGGAGCTATTGAGGATTGTAGAAAAGGTCACCTGATTGAAACCTCCACTTGTATCTCCCGATGCATCTTTGACGCAAGCAATAAAAAAAGAGCTGGGAAAGTGAAATGGAAAGATACTGTTTTGACAGCACATTAACAGATGTTTATAGAAGAACAGTTTTGTCTTTTCGGCTTTTCCCGGTTAGGGGTCACCACAGCGGAACTCCAGTCCGCTAATGATTGGCAGTAGTTTTTTTTTTATGGTGCCGAGTTGCCAGCCCTATGCCCAACCTTCAGTGAAGGCACGCCCATTCACGCATGTCTTTCGAACGCCACTCTACTGCGGGGAGGACATGCAGATTGCACGCAGAAGGAGCTCCAGCCAAGAATCGAACAGGAGAACCTCTTGCTGTGAGGCAACAATGCTACCGCTGCACCACATTTCCTTTTTTAAGCCACAAATGAATAATGCCTTTAAAAAAGGGGAGGTACGTGACCCTGTGCCCAGGCCTAAATCCACCACTGCAGGGGTCATTCATTACACAATCAATTCAACAGCATACATATGTACATTGTTATCCTGCATGAAGAAAGACTTACAATGTGTGTTAGGGCTATCCAGGTTACAGCCCTAAGATTGCCTGGTCCACTGATATATCATAGCTGATTTTCTGTTAAAGCGGTTATATGGGTACACTGCTGTGTTGGTGGGTGGGGGAACAATAGCACATGATCAGCTTGGGTAGACAGTAGTTCATATATCATGTGTGACCACTGTTTAACATATCCCTTGCCTGCTGTTGTGAATATTCCAACCATGAGGCCTACTGAATATTAAGGAACATATACTATTGAAATGGGTATCAGTTGTCTCATGTGGATGTTAACTCTGACCAAATAGCCCAATATATTTCCTTGCATAATAGCAGCAGATCCATACATATGCTATCTTATTATAGTAATCCTTACAATTCGTGTGTAGGCTAGAGACTTATCTTGAGAATGCAGCTATTTTAATATATGTATGTGAGTAGGAGTACAGTGTCAGTCCCTAGGACCCTAGGTTGTCAGTGAATGTGCTGTGCATTGTCTCTTAGCCAGTGCCGGGGCATACTGGGCATGCCTACATCTGGCTCCAGGGACATCATCAGGAGGGTCCTCCTCCAAGTCTTCCTGTGAGTGTGGCTGTGGTGACCTAGGCACTGGTGCGGGGCTGTGTATCCCTTCCCTATGCTGATCCTGCAGCAGCTGCTTGTGCAGGATCTTATTGTGTAGCATGGCATACACTGTGAACACATGTGCATATGTGGCTGGAGAGTACTGCAGGGCTCCACCAGATATATTGAAGCACTAAAACCGTGATTTCAGCAACCTAAACACACACTCAACGATGTTCCTAGTTTGTGGGTGAGCCTCATTATGGTATTCTTCCATGGGTGTGTACATTTCTGATGGGTGTTATTATCCACAGTTCCAGTACGTAGCCAGCATCCTCCACTAAATGGCCATGTGGTATGTCCCCCCTAACAAACATCTGGTGCAGCTGTGATGTGTGCCAGATATGGGAGTTATGATAGCTGCCAGCACATGCATTAATGATAATGCCCTGACATTGCACATGACCTGACCGTTGATGGAGTGGTACTCCTTGCAGTTGAGGTAGATTCTACCCTCCTCACCAGGTGGTGCCTTGATGCGTACATGAGTGCAATCTATGGCACCCAGTACCTCAGGATAGTGTGCTACATGGTAGATGTGTGGCATATTGCTGGCCCTTGCCTCAGGGGTGAGGGGAAAATATATGCACTCCCTGACATGTGGTAGCATGGCATCTAGGAAATGTCAGAGTACCCTGGATGCTGATGGCTGTGCGACCCTCATCATGTCACCAGTTTGTCTTTGGAAGGTACCTGTGGCTATTTTCCTATGGGCTACACATACCTTTGTTTCCACTGGGATGGGTTCCCTTTGTTGGCTCTGGGCAGAGCTCAGTGAGTTCTTGTAATATGTCCCTGTCCACTTTGTAGCAGTCTACAATCTCCACTTCATGTAGATGCTGGAAGGTTACACTGGGACTGAACACTTTTCTTCTTCTCTGCCTAGGCCTATTGTCAGCAGCAGCAGCAGCCTTGACTTCAGTATGTGACACATGCAAATGTAGCAGATCTGCAGCAGCCCCTAATATTCTTTGAGCTGAAATTCCCAAGTCTGTACTCTAATTGTGCAGAGTACGGGGGGAAAATCAGATTGTAGGGTGTATGCATACTTTATAGTGCTCTGTTGTAGGTGCTACCTATGATGCATTGCACCTGCCTAATATCTCATTGACATCATTTCATGGTCCTAGTTTAAGTTAAGCAAGGGTCAGCACTAATTAATACATCATTGCCCTTTTAAATACTCTGAGCACTGAGGCACACAGCGCAAACGCACATCTCGTAGGTAAACAATGCTTATCAATCAGTGCACAACCCCCCCCCCCAAACTTGCACACTCAGCTTGGCGTCTCACCATGCAAGTAGGAGCAGCAATGTTTCAATCAGTTCAGAAGTTAGTGGACACACCCTCTGCTGATGTCAGCTACCTCCTCTGTGGGCACGAACAAAGTTCTCTACCTACATGGAGGGGATCTGCGGACATTATGCTATTCAGCAACTCCACCTCATTAGCATAGGGATCCATGCTCACAACCTGGATACTACATGCTTCCACGCCTTACCACATTAGCAACAGCACCAATGCACCATTGTAGTTACTGCACACAGGGTCCTGTAAAACATTTCTGTCTCATGATATTAATATTTGATTTTTCTTTCTTTTTAATAAGGCATGTTTGTGCACTGAGACGCTCTGCACAAACATGCCAAGATTATTAAAAAATATATTTTAGCATATTTACTGCAATGTTTGGAACACACAGAATATAGTTTTGCTCATATATATGTGCGCTATGCCATTTCTGTCTATCTACCTACATTTTTACAGCCCTTTTGTCTGTCTACAATCCTGTATATGGAATTTTTCCATGTACACTACAGACACTGACACTGGGTCTGCAGGGCTGCCTATCTACTTGCTGGATCACTCTACCTGCCTCATTTGCATGAGATTCACCTGCTTATGAGGTGATTTGCATGCCATGGAACTTCCCGTGTTGGTGCGTGCATGAGCACCACCCAGCAGTGCTTACTGGATCCCAAACCTGCTTACTTTTATGTAAGCAGCATGGCATGATGCCTACATGGTAAAAAAGACCATGTAGGCTTTATTAAATTTCCTCCTTTTTGTTAAACCTTTTTTATTAAATTTGGGAAAGTGCAGCAATACAAATAAAAATAAGCATACTATTTCTACTACTCCACAAATAATGTAATATGCCTACTATCACTACCTAAAAACATGGGGTATGGTGCTCCTCTCCTTGTTCTGACTGAAAACCTTTCTAACATGTACAGTTATATTGTATTATTTGGTCGTCCCTATTACTACTACATCAAAGTTCACTACTTGCTTTCAACAACCTTCTCCCTACCACTCGTGCTGTCTCCCTCACATAACATTGCTCTCCAAACTCCAACAAATTCTTTCCCTGCACCATAACTCCTTTACTTACACTGTGTTTGTCCAAACCCTTGATTCCAGAGGTTAGTGCATCTTTCAAGAATTTGAGTGTCAAGTGCATTTTGAAGGAATTGTGAGCTTCAGGAGAAGAGAAGTTCACTGCTGCCCATGCTAGGTTTGTTTACAATGTGCAACTGTTTTGTTTAGCAAATGGTATCACTATTGTGCTAAAGAATTTAAAAGCATTGTTAGTAGCACAACAGGTAGAATACTTGGTTTTGATGCAGAACACTGTGGTTTCTACTCCCACATCATGTGTAGATGGACTGCTGATACTGTGTTGTACTATGGGGGATGGAGTGCTGCAGTCCTGAGTAGGTCCTCCTTTGGATGAGATGCCTAGTAACTATGAATCTGTTGTCAGTTTGCCATCCATTCCCTATTGCAATATTACCAGCTTACCATTTTTTAATGTAACATAGCTAATTATTATCCAAGGCAATCCAAGGAATCTGTTGAATTCTGCTTAGAATAAGTACAATTTTATACTGTATTTTGCACTTTTAAACTGTATTTTTGCTATAATGCTGATTTATTTTTAAACTGTTCTTGCTGATTTGTTGCACTTTTTGCTTGCTGTAACATAGACTAGATTCAGACTACTGAATCTGGTTCAGTTCGTTAAACTGAGCACTAAACCAGGCTATCTTTTTGGAGGACCCCCCCCCCCCCGCACACGTGATTGAAGGTTGCTGGCATGGGGCTCAGTCTTTTTTATTGGTTAAATTGTTTAATTCAGTTTGCTCACTATTTTAATACAGTTCCACAGAGTTAGGCGACCAGCCATTGAACTGATGTATTCATCTGTGCAATCCAATGAATCTGTTGCATTCTGCTAACCATAAGTACAATTTTAAACTGCATTTTCCACGTTTAAACTGCATTTTTGCTATATTGCTGACTTTTTAAAACTGTTTTTGCTGATTTGTTGCACTTTTTGTCTGCTGTAGCATAGACTAGATTCAGACCTGCTAAATCTGGTTCTGTTTGTTAAACTGAGCACTAAACCAGACTATCTTTTGTTTGAGAGGGTCCCCCTACATCCTTGTGGCAGGATAGTGCAGTTATGAGTCATTTAATTGAAGGATGCTGGTACAGGGCTCAGTTTGGAGCTTCTTATTAGTTGTTGTTGTTGTTGTTTGTCTTTTGGCTTTTCCTGGTTAGGGGTTGACACAGCGGAACTCTGGTCCGCTAATGATTGACAGTTGTTTTTTAAGGTGTCGAGTTGCCAGCCCGATGCCCAACTTTCAATGAAGGCACGCCCATTCAACGCATGTCTTTCGAATGCCCACTCGACCGCGGGGAGAACATGCAGACTCCACACAAAAGGCACTCCCAACCCAAGCCAAGAATCAAACGGGTGAACCTCTTGCTGTGAGGCAACAACGCTACCGCTGCACCACCGCGGAAGTCAAAATTGTTTAATTCAGTTTACTCACTGTTGCTACATAAGCCCCATTTTTGTGCAGGTTTTCTCTTGTTTTAGCACAGCTCCATAGATTTAGGAGATCAGCCACTGCTGTGCTGTATTCATGTGTTTACTTGTAGTGCAACTCAGTGCACCATCACTTACTCCCATGCAGTGGGGGTAACCATTGATGGTTATAGGCACAAAAACTTCAGTAGATAAATTTTCCCTTAGTAGCTGCCTGATATCTGTCCGAGAAGTCCTTAAATTGCACTTAGCTGCTCAGTGAGCACCTCAGCTGTGCTTTTGCCCCTCATACAGTCTCAAAGCCACAAAATCTACAATAGTCTCATACCATTTAGAGAAGCCCTGCTGGTATAGACCCTTTATAGAGCACCCCATTAGTATAGACCTGCTCTAGAGCACCCAGTTATACCACACCCCTCCATTTTCTCTCCCTATTGTGAAAACAGGATTTAACTTAGCATTATGGATGGTCAGTTTCTCTTCATTTCTCCTACCAGCCTGATTGACATGCATATCCTGAGGCAGTATAGCAACTATGTCATGTACACTGACGACCCTCTGCTCCTAAATCACCCAAATACAATTTGTGAGAGATGCATCTACGCTAAGAATCTGTAATCCTTGCTTTCTCACACACAGAACAGTAACACTGAACAGGTTGTCAGCTCACATACTACACCTCCTAAGCAAACCATGCATACAACACATAAGCTATCACACATGGAGGCACTGACCAAAAACCTACCTAAACCCCAGGGATCTACCAAATACAAACATGCTGCACCTAATATATCACCTGCAGCACTCAATACACTTAAAAACACAAGCACCAGTGTCTCATCAAATAAGCCCCTAAGGCAAAACACATTTAAACTAAATGTTTTAGTCATAGATGACTCCATTGTGAGACACACAGATGTTCCACTCACCAGGTTGGGCAAGGAGAAAGTTACAGTCGGCTGAGTACCAGGTACCGGAATCCATTAGATCACACATGCACTCAAGTCTGTCAATAACAAGTACTGTTATGACTCTTCATGTTGGTGTGAATGACTTGAGTCATAACTTACTGGACTATATGAAGACAGACATGATTGAGCTCTATAAATATGTGTCCCAGGCAGGTATGTCCCTAGCCTTGAGCAGCATTCTACCATCCCCTAGGATGATACTACAATATAAACAAAAAACAATTGACTTCAACAATTGGCTTTGTTTCTGGTGTCATTCTAAGGGGATCCAGTTCCTATCAGCGTGGGATGACATGGTTGCTAGACCATGTTGCTTTGCCAGTCACATGTCACCTCCAGGCTTTTTGGTTACTGGCTAAGGCACTTGCCCCCCCCCCCCCATAGTACCTTTTTAGGCAAATTCTCAAGAACAAAATTTCCGACGTGAAAATATCACTCACATATAAATTAAAGGTTATGCTGCTAAATACTAGGAGTCTAAAACAGAAACTGCACTCTCTGGAAGCACTCCTCTCCCTGTGGGATGTTCATGTCTTTGCAGTCACAGAAACTTGGTTTAGGGCCACAGAGAGCATCCCAGCTTTGCAGGGCTACATTGTCTTCCACACTTTCATACCACAAAATGAACGTGTGAGAACCAAAGGAGGAGGACTATCTATCTTCATCAAAGATAAATACACCTCTAGACTGGTTAGACAGGAAAACTCCATGGATTTACTCCAAGGTCAACTAACTGTGGGTGAGACCCCCCCTTCAAGTCTTTGTTAGCTATAGGCCCCCTTGCATGAACCAAGATACCCATGGTATTTATTTGAACCTACTTGAGTCAATCAAATTACAACCAACACTCTAGTCATGGGTGATTTTAACTATCCCTCCACTGACTGGGAAACTTATATTTGTACGAACATGTTCACACAAAGGTTCCTGGACTTTGTTAACACTTATGTCCTGGAACAAATAATATGCAGCCCCACAAGGGGCTCAACTATTCTCGACCTGGTCCTCACCAACATGGGTGACTGTTGCACCACCAAAGTATAGTGTTGCACCACCACAAGTATAGGACCCTCACTGATTAAATCTGATCAAAATTCAGTCACATTTGAAGTAGCTATAACACCTGAACCCCTCTTAGGTGAAATCAGGTTAAAATTCTTACCAAAGCTAATTATACCCTCCTAAGGGATGGCATAAATAATTTCCAAGCTCCTGTTCCTACAAATGGCATTGACAAATATACTAAGGTGTACGCAAGTGCCCTATACAAACACTTATACAAATGCATTGACACAGCTGTACCTGATAAGATCAAAACAAGATCCTCAAGAAAAACAAGCCTACCTGGTGGACATCTAGCATTAATAACTTATACAAGAGGAAGAAGATGCCATCTAAGAATAAAAAAGAGAGACCTCAGCACTGGAAGAACACCCTCCTCTGGTTGAAAAAACAAATAAGACAACTTGTAAAATACTCTTAGGGCAAATTCAAAAAAAAAAATTAGCAACCATAGCTAAGGATAACTATAAGGCATTTTTCAGCTATATTCATAACCTAAAAGGGCAAACTTGTGCCGAACTAGATGTGGATGGCATCATACACACTGATCCAAAAATAGCTGACCTACAGTGGATATAAAAAGTGTACACACCCCTGTTAAAATGCCAGGTTTTTGTGATGTAAAAAATGAGACCACAATAAATCATTTCAAAACTTTTCACACCTTTAATATGACCTATAACCTGTACAATTCAATTGAAAAACAAACAAATCTTTTAGGAGAAATAATATAAAAAATAAAAAACGTACAATAAGCTGGTTGCATAAGTGTGCACACCCTTAAACTAATACTTTATTGAAGCACATTTTGATTTAATTACAACATTCAGTCTTCTTAGGTAGGAGTCTATCAGCATGGCACATCTTGACTTGGCAATATTTGCCCATTCTTCCTTGAAAAAGCACTCCGAATCTGTCAGATTGTGAGGGCATCTGTTGTGCACAGCCCTCTTCAGGTCACCCCACAGATTTTCTATTGGATTTAGGTCTGGGCTTTGGCTGGACCATTCCAAAACTTTAATTTCCTCTGGTGAAACCATTCTTTTGTTGATTTGGGTGTGTGCTTGGGGTTATTGTCATG
This sequence comes from Protopterus annectens, assembly GCF_019279795.1. Lineage (NCBI taxonomy): Eukaryota > Metazoa > Chordata > Ceratodontiformes > Protopteridae > Protopterus > Protopterus annectens. The sequence goes on from NC_056732.1 coordinate 1,463,143,253, forward strand.
TTGAATGGTGAAATTCCTCTTCATCTTCAGCTTTCTAGCAGATGCCTGAAGGTTTTGGGCCAAATGTGACTGGTATTTGGAACTGTTCATAATTCCCTCCACCTTGACTAAAACCCCAGTTCCAGCTGAAGAAAAGCAAGCCCAAAGCATGATACTGCCACCACCAGGCTTCACTCTGGGGATGATGTTCTTTTAGTGATGTGAAGTGTTGTTTTTGTGCCAAACGTACCTTTTGGAATTGTGGCCAAAAAGTTCAACCTTGGTCTTATCAGACCATAACACATTTTCCTACATGCTTTTGGGAGACTTGTTGTATTGTTTTGCAAATTTTAGCTGGGCCTGGATATTTTTCTGTGTAAGAAAAGGCTTCCATCTTGCAACCCTACCCCATAGGCCAAACATATGGAGAATACGGGATATTGTTGTCACATGTAGTACACAACCAGTACTGGCCAGTATATTCCTGCAGCTCCTTCAGTGTTGCTGTAGGTCTCTTGGTAGCCTCCCTGACCAGTTTTCATCTTGTCTTTTCATCAATTTTGGAGGGATGTCCCGTTCTTTGGAACGTCTCTGTTGTCCCATATTTTCTCCAGTTTTTTATGACTGTCTTCACTGTGTTCCTTGGAATATCCAATGCTGTGGAATTTTTTTTGTACCCTTCTCCTGACTGATACCTTTCAACAATGAGATCCCTTTGATGCTTTGTAAGCTCTCTGTGAACCATGGCTTTTGCTGTAGCAGGCAACTGAGTAAATGTCAGGAAAATCCTTCTAGGACAGCTGAACTTTATTTGGGGTTAATCAGAGTCTCTTTAATGATGGCAGGTGTGTACCCAAGAAGACTGAATGTTGTAATTAAAGCAAAAGGTGCTTCAACAAAGTATTAGTTTAAGGGTGTGCACACATGAAGCCAGCTTATTGTATGTTTTTTATTTTTATATTTTTCTCCTAACAGATTTGTTTGTTTTTCAATTGAATTTTACAGTTATAAATCACATTAAAAGAGGAAAAATTTTTGAAACAATTTATTGTGGTCTCATTTTTTATATCACAAAACAAAAATGGCATTTTAACAGGGGTGTGTACACTTTTTATATCCACTGTATTAGCTGACAAGTTTGGCAAAAATGTTATCCCCCTGTCCCTCCAAACATTCCACAAAACATTCATATTATATCTCCCCCACCTTGCATCTCCAAAGAGAAAGCCATTAATGCTCTCTCCAAGGCCAAAAACACAGCCTCTATGGGAAGGGATGGCATCCCAGGTTGGACATTTTATATGGTCTAAAACATGAGTTAGCAACTCCATTTGGTACTCTCTTCAACCACAGCCTGAATACTCATTTTGTCCTTGCTGAATGGAAAACAGCAAGCATCATCCCCCTTCATAAAGGGGGTAGATCAACAGACCCTGGGAACTACAGACCCATAAGAGTAACCAACCTTATTTATAAGGCCATGGAACAAGTTATCGTGGACTGTATAAATAAGGATATAGGTGATCTCCAAACCCTTGATTTGACACAGTTTGGTTTTGTCAAAGGCAGGTCATGCCTGTTAAACCTGGTAGATGTCTTTGAAAATGTAATCAGAGCCATAGATGTAGGCAAATCTGTGCATAGAGTCTACCTTGACTTAGTCAAGGTCTTTGACACAATCCCACATTTGGGCATCATTGATAAACTCTCCCAGTTGAATATCAACCCTTATGTCATCAGTTGGATTGCTAACTGGCTCACCAACAAATCACACTCAGTCAAAGTTGGGTACTTTACCTCAATCAGCAGAACTGTCACTAGTCAGGGGTCAGTGCTGAGCCCCCTATTGTTTGGAATATACTTCTCAGAAGTTTAGGCCAAAACAGAGGGACTGTTACTGACTAAATTTGCTGATGACTGCAAATTAGGTGCAATCATTGAATCCTCAAATTATGTCAATATACTTCAAGAGGAACTTAAACAAACCAGTGATTGGCGCCAAAGCCATTGACTCAAACTCAATGCAAAAAAAATCACTAAAAATTATATTCCTGCAGATTATCATGTAAATAATAATACACTAAGTACAACTCAGTAGTAAGAGACTTGGGAACATAAGTTAACTGTAGCATAAACTTTGACCACCATGTATCTACTGTGGTAAGGAAGGCATTCTACATCGCACACCTCATTAGCAAAGGCATTGCCTCAAAAAAAAAAGAGGTCATAACACCTCTATACCCGACCCTCATCAGGTCAATAATTGAGTACAATGCTCCTTTTGGTATGTACCTTAACAGGCACCTGCAGCAACTTCAGAGACCTCAGAGATTTCTAACCAAGAAAATTCAGAGTCTCCAGCACATGTCTTACATTGACAGATGGAAGTCATTGTCACTGTACTCAGTAGCATGCAGACTACTTAAAGGAGACTTGTGCCTGGCCTACAGAGCAATCTGGGATGCAAACTTGATGGAAATGTTGCACTTCTGCAAGTCAAATGGGACAAGGGTCACCTGCTCCTGGGAACTTAACCTGGCCTGCGACAAAAATATAACCTGCTGGAGGACAGATATGTCCTCAGAGGTTGCCAGTCCTCTACATTGAGCTACCAGTTCACATCAAACAAAGCCCCTCTTTGTCCCTGTCTATGCATAGACTGGATGACTGGATGGGAAACCTTGAATTCCTGCTGGGTATTTCAACTATGACCCTCCTAGATATGGGCAGTCATTGCTATATAAGATCTCGAGTTTAGGCAAGATCCTTGCTATTGGGTTTCTCTAGTATTATATTGGATACAGATCGCTAGGCTTATAAACACCTTTGGGTCAATAGCCCAGTGACCACCTATAAACCTATTAACCTATATTTTATTCTTCAAGGGCAACAGACACTGAATTTGTAGATAAAACACTGAAATATAAAGCTGTTTGACAGCAGCAACATCTTCATTATTTACAGCTCTCTAATGTAGAATTATTCAGATGACTTTTACTTCTGCAGAGATTGTGCATATTGACTGATATTGATGGACTGTAATTACAGAAGTTTGAGTAGACTTCTATGGTTGAAATTTTCTGAACTGGGCAGTTTTGTCATTATTAGGAAGGTAATCAAAGAACACATGCATGTATGCATGGTCCTAAAATGTGTGCAAGGGGCCTATGATTTGAAAGCAGCCCAAAGGTAAACTTTTTCAGCCACTGGCCAGATGCATTTTTATTGAATGTGGGTTTCAATGTTGTTTCAATGAATGTGAGTATCAAGGGCAGAGAAGTTTTAATGCTAAGTCTGTTTTCACTGTGAGACTGTATTGCTTTGTTTAGTAAATGTCTGTTGGTGTTTCTGCTATAAAATTTGAAATAAAAGTTTTAAATTAAAACCAAATAATCATTGTAGAAGTAAAATAGAAAACAGTATGCACATTGAGAGTTTTAAACAGTGTGAACACAATAATCCACCTGTTTACTTTCTAAAAGCCTGAGTTAAATGCTCTGTTGGTTGTTTGTCAGTTATTTTTATTGAAAAGGTTGTAAAAACAAAATAAAAAACAGCTAAACACAGCTTAGGCACAGTAACAAATTCAGTAGGGTAAAACCTTCCAACCTGATACAGTCCGTGAATAGTAAAGTCCATAGTTGAACAGACTGCAATAAGCTCCACAAAGCCGGTCCCAATAACCGGTAACAGCAGCTGCAGCTTGAGACTAAGTCCATGAACAATATAGTCCACAGTAAAACGGACTACAATAAGCTCCTCACAGCCAGTCCCAATAACCAATGATAGCAGCTGCAGCTTGAGAATAAGTCCGTGAATAGTAAAGTCAACAGTTTAAACGGACTGCATTGAGCTCCGAAAAGCCAGTGCCAATAACCAGTTACAGCAACTGTAGCTTGGGACTTACAAACTGCACATCCCAATAGGTCAAACTACCCTCAGGTATCAATTGCACGTAAAAGATAGCAAAATGTAAAAAAATCAAATAGTTCCAAGAAAAAAATCTTCATGATCTCAAACCTCACTCATGAACTTGTTGACAGCAGATTATAGCAACATCAAACAGTTCCAAGGAAACAATTCCTAATGGTACATGTGTTTGTCCACTTAAATGTGGACTTTTTCAAACCTAAATATCTCACCATTTGGGCTTGTTTTAAATAACAATCCCGTAGTCCCCTTAATTATTAACCTAATCAATTAAGCAATTAAAACAATTAGCTGTAAATTCTTAAACAGACATTACACTAGTAAAATGCTGTCCGTTAAAAATACTTGCGTAATCAGAGTCATATTTCTAATGCAACTAAAATCAAAGCTTGTGTGCCTTGTCTTTTAAAATAGGTGCTAAGGAGAGATGTTCATTCATCCCTGGGGGGTACTTAGCTCCTAATTTCAATTGCTATCGAACTTCCCTATTACTGATCCTGTTTTCCCAGTCCCCACCCCTAGGGTCTGTCAACACATTTTCCAAAATACCAAACTGTATTTATGGTAACAATTTTTATGGTAATGATGGGGGATAGCGAAGTAATGGGACACTGGAATGGCTGTGTGTATGGGAGGTGGGTGATCCATTACCCTGCCTAGGTTTCCATTTGATCATGATCTGGCTCTGATCTCAGTTCCTAGTGGGGATGAAGGTAACCTTGCTTTTTCATTTCTTCTCTAAAATGTTGTTTACTTAAATGAGATCTTGCAAAACTTGCAAGCCATAATGAAATGGTTATCCTGACATACAATTTTTCCAAGCAGAAGCTGAAGTTGCAAAATCACTGCTGTAACATGCAAGCAAATTTTATACTATCCTTTCATGTCCACAAGTCTCTGAGACTCAGTAGTAAAATAACCACATAGGGTGAACCAGAAAATTCATTAACACTTCCATACTTGAAACAGCTTTCTGAAAACTTGGACTTGTTTTTTGGACTCATCTTCCAACAGAGATCAGAAAACAGATTACTTTGAATTTGCCTTAATATAATTAAAAGACCTTATCTGAAAGGAAGCTGAAAAGCACTTGCTTCAAAGATAATGGTTAAAATCAGGAGCTAGTGCTGTCAAATCTCAGACTGGCTTTCTTTTACATATAATTCCTAATGTGAAATCTCTGATTTATATATGCGGATTTTGTAAATGACCCACCATGCTGTTACTATTGCATTTAAATTACTTGTTTGCTATCACTGTAGATATTCAACTTAACGTCTTTATGACACTTTTATCTTTCTATCACCCTTGCCTTGCTACAGAGACTCGAAGACTAATACCACCTCTTCCCTCACTGAGCCCTGCTCATCGGTGGAAGCCTCCCAGCAACAATTACCCTTAAGAACAGTGACCCTTGCCTCACTACAGAGACTCAAAGACTAATACCAACTCAGAAAGACCATCTATTTCCACACTAAGCCCTGCTCATCAGTGGAAGCCTCCCAGCAACAATTACCCTTAAGAACAGTGTATGCGTACAAGCATATTATTTTTACCCCTATGATTTATCATTTTTCTGCCTTCTACTAAAATGGTTCCTGGTCAGCTACAACTCGCCGTTGCTCACCCCCCTGCTCTCACAACCACTCAGTTTAATATTCCGTAAAGACCTACCCAGTTATCTAGCAGTCTCTACTTTTTAAGTGCCATCTGCTCTATGTCTTCTCCCCCTCCACCACAGCCCCCTTTCCATCACCTGTGTGCTGTGACTCCACTCACTATAGCTGTCTTTCACTCCTGACACACTTACTTTTCTCACTGCATAATCCCTCTGTCTTTTTCCCTCGCTATTAGCCCTCTAAGCCACCCTCCTTGCCTCCCTAACTTGCCTCCATGCTCTGAGATCAGTCCTTTCCATCACAGACTTGTGCTTATACCCAAGTAGTAGTAATATCTTCACACTGTCCTTCCCCAACTTAGCTAACTTCTCCCTGTAAACATAGTGGCACCATACTTATAGGCATCTTTGTTTAGAGTAAAGCTACAAACTCTAAGACTGCATTAAGAACAACTAGCAGCTTGAAAGGGACAAAACTAATTACTTCAAACTCTTTAAGCCCAATATCAACTTAGTGGTATTAGCACTACAGCTACCCCTCCACAACTTGACTAACCTCTCTCCCTGATTGTTTTTCTTTGTCTGCTTCTTGCGAATGGTTCAATGTCAGCAACCCCCACAGCACATAGCCATTTTAATCCGCTATTGAGGTATTATGGCATCTCATACTTCCCATGATCCTTTGCATCAGATAAGTGCCGCACTTAGGATCCTGTGCCATTTTCCCTTGTATCTCTCAGCCTCTTATCACAGAAGTGTGCGTATGCTGACCAGGTAAGCTCAGCAGTTAAAGGGTAACAATGTGTAAATAGAATGTATATTTTGATATCAACATTAACGTCTTAATCCTGACACTGGCTGTACAATTTCTGTTGATTTTTGATGCTTTACTTGCAATAGCACTAACTGCTTTTTGATACTTTATTCGCAGTAGTACATAGGGCCTGCACTACCTGGTTGTGTCGCTGGCTTCCAGGCTTAACTATTTGTTGTGCTTTTCTTTCTTACTGGAATAGACTGCAGAATATACAATCTCAGTAGCGTAACATATAATTGTGGTGTGGGAACTATTGTACAACCTCACTAGAAGTATAAAGACTTAATGGTTTTGCTTAATTCTGTCTTATGTTGATTCCTGGTTGTGTCGATGGCTTACAAATTTAATTGTTTGTTGATAATTTTGAAGCGGGAATTGTGCCTGAAGGGGAATGATATTTGTTATGTTAATTATGTTAGAATCCTTGTGGTCTACAAGTTAAAATTATACTCTGGCTGCTTAGACTTGCCGAGGCCCCAAATTAAACTTGATTAATGCTCGTGTGTTCACTGAGTAGGGTGCTATTGGAATTGTAGAAGTTGTTTTACTTAAGAGTTCATCGTAAATAGGTCCACTGTGCTAAAAGTAACTTTTTCTCGTTTTATATCTACCGTGCTAAATGACCTGTTTATTTCAGATGTGTTTGGTGACTATGGCTGTACTATGTTAAACCTCATTATTTTGGCTATAGCTCTACTGCACTAATGGAAATTGTTCTGCTAAAACCGTGGTGATTAACTTTAACAGATGAACTTTAAAAGTGTTTTTTAACTAATACAATAGCCAATGTTGAATACATCTTACACTTACTATCACTGCTGAAACTATCTCAAGGCAACAATAACCATTGTACTTTGATAGGTAGTCTATCCTTTAAACAATAAGGTTTGAATAGTTGTATGCTTCACTGTAAACCCTCTGACTGAATATATCCTCCTCCTTCTAAACTTCTAGCTCCTCTCCTACCTATATCACCCCCTGCATGAGCCTGTTTTCTACCCCCCCACACTGTTATCTTAGCCAAGCTTGCCTCTCTAACCTCCTCCTTTCCCCTTTGCTTGTTCCTAACCAGTCTAAGCTCTTTATCTATATTCTTACTTCCTTCCACCCTAGCTCTAACACTGATATCTCTTCTTCTAACCAACCTCCTCTCTATTCCTGTCCTATATCTCCTGGCCAATCCTCCTCTTGTTTACCTAACCTGCACCCTTATTTCTATCTTTATTTTGCAGGACCCTTGCCTCACTAGAGAGACTCAAAGACTAATACCAACTCAGAAAGACCATCTATTCCCTCAGTGAGCCCTGCTCAATGGTGGAAGCCTCCCAGCAAAAATTACCCTTAAGAACAGTGTATGTGTATAAACATATTATTTTTAACCCTGTGATTTATCATTTTTCTGCCTTCTACTAAAACGGTTCCTGGTCAGCTACAACTCGCCGCTGCTCACCCCCCACCCCCCACCCCCCTGCTCTTACAACCACTCGGTTTAATATTCCCTAAAGACTTACCCAATTAGCTAGCAGTCTCTACTTTGTAAGTGCCATCTGCTGTATAAGTCTTCTCCCCCTCCAACATAGCCCCCTTTCCATCACCTGTGTGCTGTAACTCCACTCACTATAGCTCACTTTCACTCCTGACACACTTACTTTTTCCACTGCATAATCCCTCTGTCTTTTTCCCCTGATATTAGCCCTCTAATCCACCCTCCTTGCCTCCCTGACTTACCCCCATGCTCTGAGACTAGTCATTTCTACCATAGACTTGTGCTTAAAACCAAGTAGTAGTAATATCTTCACACTGGTCCTTCCCCAATTTAGCTAACCTCTCCCTATAAACCTAGCGGCACCATACTTATAGGCATCTTTGCCTAGAGTAAAGCTACAAACTCTAAGACTGCATTAAGAATAACTAGCAGCTTGAAAGGGACAAAACTAATTACTTCAAACTCTTTGAGCCCAATATCAATGTAGTGGTATTATCACTACAGCTACCCCTCCACAACTTGACTAACCTCTCTCTCTGATTGTTTTTCTTTGTCTGCTTCTCACAAATGGTGCAGACCCACTCCGTTCACTCTACCTACCACTCGGGCTCACTTTGCTCCTTACCCTACCCCCATTCCCACCCACCCCATGTCAATTACATTTATAATCATACACCACACTCCCAACCACTCCTCACTCTCAATTACCAATCAGACAATACCTATCATCCACCACTCCAACACAGGCAACTGCACTCTATACAACAGCTCACACACAACTACTGTTAGCACTAACATACACACAATACTCTCTCACAACAAAATAACTTATTTTGCTCCCAACACCCACCTTCTACAACCACTACTACACGCACACCTACCCTCTCTTCTCTCCTCCTGTCCATCCTCTCCTCCTACCTCACACAACTTCACTTTACCCCACCAAAACCACTGCAAACTGATTCCACTACCACTTCCACTAAACCTAACCATTCCCCTTTATCACCATATGACCTCTCCTCCACCCTACCACCCTCCTATCTACCTAAATATACTACCTATAAAGCTCAACCCCACTCATTCCGTAGACCAGACAAAATATTCCACAAACTAAACAAGCTTTATCTACACCTTCTACAAAAACTCTTATGTTGCGGGGACATTCACCCAAATCCAGGACCCAAAAAATTGTAAAGGCACAAATTCAACAAACCCTAATCCTCTATATGTAAGACCTACCTCATACCTTCTCCTTCTAAACATAAATGTAAGGAGCATACTCAACAAAACACAGGACCTCCATGCCCTACTAGCCCTATACAAACCGGATATCATAGTATTAACAGAAACTTGGCTTAAGCCTGAACATCACAACAATGAAATAACTGCCCCTGGCTACAACATAGTATAGGTCAGGAAAAAAAGGAGGGGGGTATAGCCATACTTTTCCAAAGCCACCTCTCTCTGGAACAATTTGTTTGCAACTCCCAAAAGTCCAAGACATAGAATTAATTCTAACCAGACTAAAACTTAACCCCAATAAACAAATAACTATTGCAGGATGTTATATCCCACCAGGCAATAACACTAGCATACTATAAAATCTACTTAATTGGTTGGCATCATCCCTTCCACAAGAAACCATACTTTCAGGTGACTTTAACATTGACTGGTCTGAGTGCACCAGCCAAAATCCCTCTACCTATATTAATCTCCATGTGTTTACACAAGTTATATCTACCCCCACAAGAATAGATAAAACCTCCAAACAGCAGTCAATCTTGGACTGTATACTATTATCTGACCCCACTCTGGCCCACGAATCAGGCTGTCTCCCTTACAGTCTGAGTGACCATCAAGCAACATGCTTAATTAAGAACCGGTCTCACCTAACAAATCAACCCATTCTGAGGGTCTTACATAACAAAAAACCTTTAGATCCCAAGACTTAATCAACTCATCAAAATCCTGTATGTGGCCTCCTCTAAAACAACTATCACTAGATGAAACTGTAGAGTACTTTAACTCAACCTTCCTAAACATGCTAAACTCCCATGCATCACCCAGGACCACTAGAATTAAAACCAACCACACACCATGGCTGTCAAAAGATACTAGGTCAATAATGAAAGAAAGAGACAACGCCTGGTCACAATTTCACAAACATAAAACCTCTGCTCTGAGACAGAATTACCACGAACTCCCTAATCGAGCCAAAAGACTAATAAAACTTGACAAAACTAACTACTATTAAACAATACAGGAAAACACACCAACAACCCTCAAAAATTCTGGGCCTAAATAAATAACCTACTACACCCAGAAAAACCTACCACTCCTTCCCCAGTATTGCCAAATAACCTAGACAACATCCCCACCCAATTTAACAAATACTTCACTGAAACAATTCAAGCCCTAGTCAATACCCAAAACACTAACACCAACCCCACAACAACAGTAAACCCACCCTTTCCAATACAGAAAACAACTACCCCAGTTTCTCCCTCAACCCAGTCACCACTAATACAATTGCTAAACTCCTCAAAAACCTTAAACCAGCTATGCTAGCAGCTGACAACCTACCTGCGGAATTCCTACAGATTACTGCAGATACCATAGCCTATCCCGTGTCCATCCTCATAAACAGGTCAATAACAGAATGCAAAGTATACCACTCTTGGAAAATATCTCACATTATATCATTGCACAAAGGGGGTCAATAACTTGAGCTTACAAACTACCACCCCATAGCAATTCTATCACCCCTATGAAAAATATTAGAGAGAGTAGTCCACTCCCAGCTTACGCATTACCAACTAAAGAACAACCTACTATCCTCAACCCAGTATGGCTTTAGACCTTCCCATAGCACTACCCACAGCACTGCTTTTATTCTCCAACATTGCTAATAACCATAGAAACCAATGGTCTGTACATATCCTCCATATTCCTAGACTTATCCAAGGCATTTGATATGGTTAACCATAGAATGCTCCTAGAAACCCTAGATACCCTTAACATTAACTCCTCCACAATATCCTGGTTCGGTAAATATTTATCTAACCGTCAACAAGCAGTTCTATGGTAAGACCTACTGTCCCCCTTGCTACCAGTAGCCATAGGTGTCCCACAAGGGTCCATCATCGGTCCCTTGCTGTTTTCACTATTTACTAACCAAATAGCATCATCATCACTCTCTGATTCTATAGGGCAATACGCAGATGACACCACTATTACATGTGCCACACCCACCTTGAACAAACTAAAAACCATCACCCAAAATAACTTTACCCTAGCCGAAGAATGGTTCACCAACATCAAGCTTATACTCAATCCCCAAAAAAACAAACTCATTCTCTTCAGCCCTGGCAGATCTCCTCCAGTAGACAATAACTTTGCCATAAAATCCAAAGATTATACACTAATCATCCCAACATCACACACTAAGCTTTTAGGCATAGAAATTGACAATAATCTGACATTTTACATCCATATCCCCCAAACAATCAAAAAGGTTAACAAAAATATCAGACTAATTTATAAGAACCGTCAATTCATGACTAAGCACACCAAAGCCACCATTTCTAGAACCCATCTGTTATCCATCCTCCTATATGCCTCCCCTATCCTAACTAACCTTCACCACATAGAACTAACCAAGATGGAATCTTGCTACAACAAGATTGTCAAGTTTGCTACTAAAGCCACTCATAGGTCCCACTACTGTCTAGCCCTCAAGCAACTGAACTGGCTTGAGTTTCCACAACTCCTCCTACTCAACCAGCTAACAATTGCACATAAGCTCTACTACCATCCTGATAAAACTCCTGCCCTGCAACAATTAATTCACCCCTACACCCCCACTCCAGAAACTTAAGATCTACACACCTGAACCACATGCATTTCATTAAACACAAAAATGAGGCTGGCAAATCTCTCTTTGCCTGCTCCATTGCCAGAACCTGTAATGCTCTCCCAGATCACCTAACCTCTACAACCTCTACTTTCCAGTTCAAAAAACTTCTCAAAACCCATTACATAAAAATCTAGCTCTGCCCATGTCACCCCTCCAGACATATCATCTCACTGTTGCTGGGATTCTACTAACTATAAAATGATGGCTGTCCACATCCCACTCTCCCTACTTGTTTTCCCATAGATAAAGCCTCTAGATTTCTATAAAAAGGACAGAGATTGAAACAGTTATATTAGCAATTATTCACTCTTATATATACATAGGTTCACAGGTGTGTACTAGGCTAATGGCCCTGGAGCTTTTACAAGCCTTGCCCATAGGATTACCCTGGCATCTTGCCACTTGACCTTAGTTCCCAGTGCCTCTGTCAAGTAGTGCCACTGTAGTGATCCCCAGGGTGAATTTTCTATTTCACATCCACTCATCAAGATTTCTCTTGAAGAGGGCCAGTGAGGCACTCCACTTGACATGTATGGGAAGTCTATTCCATAGCATGGGCAGTCTATTGGTTATGAACCTGTTCCTCCAGCTTGTTCTGTTGTTTGTGGTAATGAGGTTGAGGTCTCTGGAACATGTAGTGTGGAGGAATTGGGATTTCTTTAGAGGTAGCATTTCTAACAGAGCTGGGTCAGACATGGCTTTGTAAGTCAAGCAGAGATCGCCTCTAAGTAGGCGATATGAGACAGAGAATAGTTGGAGTTTTTGAGTATGTCCATATAGGGCAAGTGTTTAAGGCCTACGATCCTCTTTGTGAGGTATTTTTATGGCCTCTCCACTTGTTTTAGGTATCTAGTGAGGTACATGCCAAATGGGGCATTGTACTCGATGATTGTGATTGGCCAAATGAGGGAGGAGTAGAGGGAGACAATGACCTCTTTCTTCCTGGATGCAAAACCCTTAGTAATGAGATGCGCCACATAGAAGGAATTTCTGACCACAGTGGCAATGTGGTGGTCAAAAGAGAGGTTGCTGTCAACCTGTGTTCAAAGATCTCTTATGGAGTCTTCTGTGTTCAGTGGACTACCATTGATGTGGTAATTCATGGGAACCGGGTTTTTCCCAAAGGGGATGATGGCACATTTTTGGCATTGAGCTTAAGGCCATGGTTCTGACACCAGTCATTGGTCTCAATGAGGTCTTTCTGTAGGATGCCAACATCACTTGGGGAGTTAATTATGGCTACCAACCTGAAATCATCTGTGAGTTTTGTCAGCCAGAGTACCTTTGTGTTGGCCTGGACTTCAGAGAAGTAGATACCAAACAGGAGAGGACCCAGGACCGAACCCTGTGGGACTCCACTCATGACTGGTCGACAGTCTGACTTGGAGAAAGCTACTTTCACAATGTGGGTTTTTCTGTGAGCCAATTTGCAACCCACCTAGTGATATAGGGGTTGATGCCTAGCTTAGTGAGTTTTTCTATGATTCCTGAGTGGGGAATTGTATCAAAGGCCTTGGCCAGATCAAGGTAGGCTGTATGAACCACCTTGCCTTCATCCACAGCTCTGGTGACTGACTCAAAGAAGTCAACCAGGTTGAGCAGGCATGATCTACCCTTCACAAAATGAAACTGTGTGGGATCCAAAGTTTAGAGGTTCCCTATATCTTTGTTTATTAGGTCCACAATGATGCATTCCATAGCTTTGCATATCAGGCTTGTCAGGCTAAAGGGGCAATAGTTCCCAGGGTCTGTAGTCTCTCCTCCTTTGTGGAGAGGGATGACTGTAGCAGTGTGCCATTCGGTAGGAACAAAGCCTGAGGTCAGGCTGTGATTGAACAGGGCACACAGGTGAGGTGCCAGTTCACTCTGTAGTTCATGTAGAACATAGCCAGGGATATTGTCAGGTCCTACAGAGGCTGTATTCTTGGCCTTGGACAGTTCTGTTTTAACCTGTGCATCAGTAATACTGGGTGCCTGGCAGTCTACTGATATTGTGATTGGTCCTTTGGTGGGGGTGAGAGGGGTAAAGTTTGCACTGAATCTGTCGGTCAGTATATTGACAATATCTGTTCCTTCAGTATAGGAGGTGCCATTGTGCAACAGCTCCAAGCAAATCTGGATATTGCAGTGGAGATTCTTTACATAACTATAGAAGGCCTTGTGGTTGTCTTTACTATCTGCTGCAATTCTGTTTTCATAGCTAGCTTTAGAGGATTTGATGAAGAATCTCAACTTTTTGTTGAGGCTGATAAAGGAGTTTTTCCAGTCTTGGGACTTCACCTTATTCTCATCAGTTTCTTCCTTCTGTTGTAGAGTTTGTTGTATGGCAGGGGACCACCAGAATGGCTTCTTTTTTGGAAGAGAGTGTCTTGGTTCTATTGGGTATGACGAGATCCATGCATTTGTGTATACGTTTGTGCAGGACATTAGTGTATGATTCAGCCGTCATGCAGCTGCTCTCCAATTCCATGGGTACCGTGAAGTCAGCCACCTCTGTTTTTAGGAGCCCAAAGTTAGCTTTGGAGAAGTTTTTCATGGTGGTTACCTTTGTGGGGGGGGGGGTCCACGGTGATTAGTTTGTGGTCGGATCTAACCAGGGAGGCATTAGAGCAACGGTCACCCATGTTAGTAATGACCAGGTCAAGGATGTTGCTACCTCTAGTGGGGGTAAGAATGAGCTGGTCCAGGGCACTGGAATTAATGAATTCCAGGAAGCGTTGGGCAAGTGTATTGATACATGAGTAGTTTTCCAGTTAATGGAGGGGTAGTTAAAGTCACCCTGTATGATAGTGTTAGGTTGGTCCCTAATATTCTCCAGGGTGCTTAGGAAAGTGGAGTGTGAGCCTTGGGTCATGGAACAAGCTGAATCGCTGTCTTACCCAATGTTAGCTGCACCTGAAGTACCTCTGCTGAATCATGTTGGGCTACCAGTCTGGAGGTGTGCACATCCTTTATGAATATGGAAACGCCACCTCCTTTGGATCCATGTTCTGGGGCCAAAAGGTATGGAATGAGTTATAGCCTTGTAGAGCAGGGGTGCCTTGAACCAGGTCTCTGTTACAGCACAAATGTCGATGTTCTCCATTTTAAGGAGTGCTTCGAGTGAGTGCATTTTGAGATTTAGACTTCTAGCGTTGAGCAGCATGACCCTCACATTGCATTTGTTTGTAACTGTTACAGTGGTAATTTAGTCTTTGGAACACCACCTAAAAAGGCACTATAGGGGTGGCAAGAGCCTTGGCCAGTATCCAAAAGCCCAGAGTTGACAGATGCAGGCCATCTCTGGCAAAGCATCTAGGTCTGTCAATCATGTCATCCCAGGCAGACAGATACTGGATCCTCTTAGAATGACACCAGAAACTTAGCCAGTTGTTGAAATCAATCATTTTCTGCTTGTACTATGGTATCATTCTGGGTGATGGTAGGAGGCTGCTCAGGGCTAGGGTCATACCCGTCTGGGCTACATAATCCAAGAGCTCCTCCATGTCTCCTTTCATGTAGTCCAGGGAGGTACGTCTCAGGTCATTCACACCCACATGTACAATGACAGAGTCGTATTTGTACCTGTTGTTGAGGGACCTGAGTGCGTGCATTATGTGGCGGATCCTGGCACCTCACAGGCAGCTGACTGTTACTTTCTCCTTATTCAACCTAGTGCGTGGGACATCAGTGTGTCTTACTATCGAGTCACCTATGACTAGTGTGTTGGGCATGCTGTTTTGCCTTAGCGGCTTTGGTTGAGTGGCACACTGTTTAGGAGAGTTAAGTGTCTCATGATTAGTGTTGTGTTGTGGTGGTCAAGTGCATTTCTGCCTTGGAGGTCTCTGCTGTTTGTGTAGATTTTTATTGAGAGCCTCTGTGAAAGTGGATGTGTGGTTTGTGTTTTTATGTGAAGGCGGTGCTGGTGTGTGTTCTGGAGGGCTATGTGTTCCATGTGTTGTGGTGCAAGTGTTAACCTGCTCCTTTTGACCAGCTATTCCAGTCTTGGCTGTAGAGTGCATGGCTTCCAATTTAAATATATAAGTGCATCTCTCACATGTCTGAGTGTTGGAAGGTAAGATGAGAGGGTTGTCAGTGTACATGAGGCAGTTGCTACATTGCCTCAGGATGCCTAAGCTCACCAGGCTAATAGGAGAAAGCACAGGGAACTGACCTTTAGGCAGGCCTGGAGGGGTGGACATTAATAATAAGTACTGGAGCTGTTTCCTTGTAGAATATTTAGTGGTGGTAGCACTGTTGTGTGCTATACTAATTGCTACAAGAAGTCTGGTAAAGTGCTACACTAATAAGCTAATAAATGTGCAGGAGAGCAGAGAATGAGCAGATCTTTAGTTATGTTATAAGATGTTATTATTTCCAAAGTATGCTCAACTGTAAAAGAACTCCTATATTATTTTATCTTGTTAATGCTATCTATTATATTGCATGCTAAGCATGCTCAGTGGTATTGAGCTCCTGTATGATTTATCTAGTGAATGTGTATCCATTGTATTTTACTGTTATTGGAGCTTTTCTACCTGGGCCTCTGCTGAAAATGGACCTGTGTCCAGTCGAACCTTCCCGGTAAACAAATGTAAAAATAAAAATAACTAAATAAAATAAATCTACTGCTGATAATTGCTTTGTGGATTATCTCAGCTGTTCAATGTATTATGTTTTAATATTTGTAGTTGTAACCTGGCTGTGATTGAAAAGGATCTGCATATGAGTCTACTTGCCTGGTTAACAAAATGAAGTAAATAAACTAACAAATAAATAAATAAAATTCCTGGGGAAAATGTTTATATAATTTCATATTTTTGGATACGGTCACTAAACAAGATGGAGTAGGAAGAGTCATCCTCCACTCTTTCAGCCATTATTTTCCAGGCTACATTTCCAGGAATTACCTTTATGAAGCAAGGTCTCACTGTGTTGGTGCCTGTTAGCCACAGTTTACTGTACATACTTTGGTAACAGGAGTGGCTTGTGTATTTCCTTAAGTATTTATGCTCTACAAGTGTCACAGTATTAATGTAGTTGTTTAGCTATGCTATATTCCTGTGGTAAATAGCACTGGCTAGTCTGAGTTCTGGCACTTGTAATCCTTTGTTGTAATTGTTGCTGTGTTATAATTTTGTTATATAGGCTAACAACTTCACACTAGCACCTGGTTTGTTCAGCACAACAGGGCCTGCTCCCCTCAGGTCTACCTGCGTAACTTAAAAGTTGAACTCCAATACCTTGCAGAACGGTTAAAAGTATTCCTGTTGTTCTTCTCATTCATCCTTCTGTGTATATTACTTACCAACATCTTGAGGAATCACTGTAATTAGGGATGATGCTTAAGGTGATCAATTAGTTTACACTAGATTTCAGTAGTGCATGGCTGCTTGTAATGCATATATTTGCAGAGAAAGGTAATTTGCTCCCTGCCCCTTAGAGTACCATCAGCTTCTCACTCACTGAATAGACTTCTCACAGGCAGTGGTATGTCATGTTTTAGCCTTATCCAGTTGCTGGAATTTCTTTCTTCTATATCTCCCTGAGACACATTATTGTTATCATCATCTTCACCCACCTTTTTCCCATTTTTCTACATGGGGTTGGGGTGTCCTGTCAACTGCCGCCGTCTCTCTCATTTCAGTGCCACTCTCCTACCTTCTTCAATAGTCACGCCTGACTGTCACAAGTCTTCTCACCCTGACTAAGACAGATTATTTTTAAACTACTTCACTATTGAACCAAGATCATAATGGCATCCCAGTGACCCAAAGATCCAGTTCCAGCTGTGGCTGTCATTTATTCCATGCAAATAGAACTTTCTGACATCCTGCTTATGCTGACTTGTTCATGGATGACAGGAACTTCATGAAACTACAAAGTACATCCTGAAGAAGAGTTTATGGCACTGTTTTATAGCCAAGAAATACCACAATGGGCAGGAAAACAATTAATGGATGAAAGCCTCTCTCACTTAGTCTTATATTTTGTGAGGTATCAAAGTAAATTAACTGCATTTGCTACTATTTTGCCGGATGTGTTTACATACACTTCAGTGTTTCAGGGATCTGTCAGCTGTGCCTGCCTTGCTGTAGGTCAACTCATCTGATAAACATCCCTGTTATACATTCTTCTAGGTAGGTATCCTTCTGATGTCCACCATAATTTCAGACTGTACACATGGAGTCCAAAAGTACTATAATTCAAACTCTGGGACAAATCCCATCTTTTAAACATAAGGTTTAACCATTACCATGTTAATTTTGACAGTTACTGCTGATTCTAAAAGTTCACATTGACTGCCTTATTCAGTATCTAGTCCTGTAGTTTTCTACTTTGTACTGCTGATTTCATTGTTCATTTGTGCTGCTTTGTACTTTATCATACATACCTAACATTTAGTCTATTTGCATAATTATCTGCACTCACTGTGTATGTGTTATGTTGCATACTTGCATTTTTTTATTATATATATATATATATATATATATATATATATGAATTAGCATTACTTCTGCTGTTGCTGCTTTGTGTATATGCCTTTACGTTTTGTGGGGACAGCTATTTAGAGACAATGTATACTTTAATGACTCTAGTGTTAGACACACATCAGTACACTAACTTGGAGAGTTCATTCTCATACTATGTAGTGCTCTCTCTAGAACAATGCTGTCACTGTTGCAAAGTTGTCTTATGATTCCATGCCTGTTGTGATTATAACAATGACTCCATTCTGGTAGGATCCCTAACCTGGTAGTTTCTGATCATGGCCTACTTTTTTCTCTATTTCCTTTGTGCTGACATATGGGTGCAGAACTGGCTATCATCCTTATCACATCTACGTCTCTTCCATTAGGTACTTCTCTCCCCATTTCCCAATAACTTAGATTAAGGCTGATCCACTTTGAGATGCTGCAAATTTTCATATCCTGATACCCCTGCTTGGTATTTGTCTGACCACCCGTTTGTCTTTCCCTTCATACCCTTCACTCCAGCTATTCTCTCCTGTTTCCTGTTTTCCTACTGCACTGCAGTACAGCTTACTCTCACTACTACAAAATCATTGGCTTGTGTCACTTCTGGACTAAGGCTACTCCCCAAAAATAAATAAATAATGTCTGGCCCACATTTGAATTTTTTCCAACAGCCATTTATAGTGGGGCAATACCTTCTGTTCCTAGAGTTTCATGGTTTTTCCATGCCTTCATAACTGCCTTCTGCTACCTGACCTTAATTCACCCTACCTGAAGAGTTATATTAGATTCTGCCCTTCTGGCAGAACATGATTATCAGTATCAGATGGTAGAAATCTGCATTCTGATGAATGCAAGTTTTTTATTTCATTGGAGACATTGTGCATATTACCTTTGTTCATGCTTGTGTTCCACAGAATGATGCAAAAAACAGAAAGGTTCTGGAACACAGATTGTAACACCTTTTATTGGACCAACACAGGTTTTGTAATTACTCAAGCTTTTGTGCAGCCATGAGTCCTTCATCAGTTGTTATTAAGTTACTTATGTTCGACATAGTGCTTAAATATCCACTTGTGCAGTAGCATAGCTAGGACAGGGTGAGAGCAGCAAATGACCTGGGCGCAAAGTGCTGGGAGCACAATCAGACGATCCCAATCACTCTTTAATGCAATGCCAGCTTCTAAAACACAGTATTACATTTGTGGTCACACCTGAGCACTATAGTAAGGTATGTGTATATATATATATATATATATATATATATATATATATATATATATATATATATTTTTTTTTTTTTTTTTTTAACTAAAACTTGAGTGCTGTAGTGCTCTGTGCAGGCAAGGTATAAATTGTACCAACTGTTTGCTACAGTTTTATCAAGCAGCTTGATACAGTTTTAACAGAAGACATTTTTTTTAACTAAAATATAAGCACTTTTTACAGGCAGGGTATAAACTATAAAGAAATTATTTTTTTAAACTAAGACATGAGTGCTGTAGCGCTCCATGCAGGCAGGGTATAAACTGTAGCAACTATTTTCTATATTTGTAGCAAACAGTTTGCTACAGTTTAAAAGAAGAAGATTTTTTTAATAAAATATGTTAAAGGATGGTTGGGGGCAGGGCACACAAATGGGACCTGAATGGATGGGTTGGGGGGCATGTCATGTTCCTGGCTACCTGGTTAGTGTACCAGTAAAGGAACGTGCATTTTTTATTTGCTCTTCAATGGAGAAGCTGTTGGTGGGAGTCAAATATCTAGTTGTAGTAAGCTGATTGCTTACATGTGTCTGCTTATTACAGTAAAGTGCTTATTTATTTATTTTTTTGGTGGGGGGTGGGAGGACTGGTTCATAATACCAGCCCAGGGTGCTGGTTGAACCAGCTGCAGTTCTGCACTTGTGTCTAAAAAGGGAAGTATATCATTTATTTTAAGGTATTGCATCATGTCTGTGTTCTAGTGTGGTTGTGCTTTCTGTTAGTGGATCAACATGTTATTTTTTAATTTTTTTTTCTTACTCACTGATAGCTGCAGCATGACTTCATTTTTGTGCTCCAGCAGCTGTGATCCTCCATCTCCTAAGACCAATTGAGGATGATGAAATGATCATTCCTTCTCCAAGACTGCGTACTATAAACTATACAGTACACAGACAGTAACAAGTCATTCCAAGGCATTAAGCTAGTTTAGACTGGCTATAAAGCCACAGTGAGCATTCAAGCCTGCCTGTACAGAAAAATCATTACTAAAAATCATTGCTTTATTTGTCTAAACTTTAGACCTTACTTTTTTTCATTTATGATAAGAATAGACTAACCAAAATAAAACTTACAGTCACAGTGGTAATATAAGCAGACTGATGGTGAACATAAGCAATTTCTTTCAATAGTTCTCAGCACATATCTATTTCTTAGAAAGAATTAACGGACCGAGTACGAGATAACCAGCACAACTGGTAATGTAATTGGCCAGACAAGATGCTAGCATCAGTCAGAATTTGCAATACAGATGTGTGGTGAATTGTGTTCCTTATAGATCTGTACTCTTATTTATTTCTGTGAGGGAAAAGAGCCAAGAAATGACTGCAGAAACTGTTTTCTTAGAACTCAGCATCAAGGAATTGATTGGTGAGGCTTTCAATTTAGCAGTGAGTTAATTAGGAACATCTCTCTATTTGTCTGCTTTATGGATTAAATATGCTATCTTTTCCCCAAGTCTTTTCCATTTTATAGTTAAGAATGCATTTCTCCTTTGTGTTCCTAATATCAGTTTGCATTACACTGAGTTTCATTGTTTCAATATATGCTGAAAATGGATCATCTTCATCTGGTCTAGTTGAGCATATATTTGAATCTGTGTGATTCAGTTATACTGTATTAGTTTGGGATTTGATTATATTTGTTTTTGAGAAGGAGTTGAATGGCAGCTTGCATCACTTTTGTTGTTTGTGTCAGTGTAGCTGTTGTGGTTGCCAGTGTTTTAGATTCTGTGTTGGAGTACTAACAGTATGTACAGGTTTCTCTGTTGTTATGCAGTCTCAGAGTTGATATGTTTATGTGTGTGTGTGGGGGGGCAAAGTAGGCCTGCCTCCTCTGCAAAAACACCGTTGAACTTTTTTAGTCATTCAATATAGTGGGTGTCAATATATTTCAAAGTCAAAAGAGCGTATTTCGATTTTGCAATGTAAACCATACAGACCTATATCTATCTATCTAGCTATATATATATATATATACATATATATATATATATATATATATATATATATATATATATATATACTTTACCATTCCACAACCAGTCAACAAGCAATATCGCTCTACTGTTTGTGAAATTCCAAAATGAGCAGGTTTCATGCAAGGAAAGGCATATGTAGCATGTAGAAAAATAGATATTTTGATGTCAGTATTTTAACATTGCAGCATTTTGACATTTTAGCATTGTACTGTCAGTACTATGAATTTCATTGCATTGTTTTTCAGTAAGTTGACAGGGACCCATAGCTATCCTCTAGCTATCTATCCATCGGTGTATGGATATGTATGTATATATATATATATATATATATATAGAGATATATATATATATATATATATATATATATATATATATATATATATATGTCAAAGGAAAAAACTTCAAAGACCAATTCACGTTAGCTTCAAGCAAGGCACCCTTTATTACTTGCAGCAAGGAGACAAAGCATGTAGGCACATGGTTTGTCTGAATTACTGGTGATTAGTATGTTATTCTTATACAGTTCTCTTCCTGTCACACAGAAAATGTTACTATTCTATTGCTGACGTAGTTAGACACAGCTTTCTGTATGTTCTACAGAAAATGTTACTAGACTTATTGCTGACTAGGTTAGATTATTTGCTAGCTTGCAAAACATTTTGAGAAAAACAACCTGGCCTTGGGCTTATTTTAGCCCATTTTAACTGTTCAATTCTTCAATTGTACTGTTCTAATACATGTGTTACATTTTGTCTAGATTCAAGGTACATTTCTAGCTTTGGTACAAGTAATGCTGACTATGGTTTATACTTTCAAGCATCTATTGTTTTCTTTATCAAAACTAGCAGCTGCATACTTTCTCATAGCATAAGCAGAAATGAATATCTCTTTGTTAAGTTTCATGACATTAGCAGAAATGAAATGTCTCTTGCTATTTTCATGACATTAGCAGAAATGAAATGCTTCTTGTTAAGTTTCTAATAGCTGTGCATATTCATGCAGTGTGAACAGAATAAATGTATTAACCCTTTTAAACCTCGAATGCTTATTATTATTATATATTTTTCTAACATTTCCCCCCTTTAATACTTTTATTCTACTTTCAAGATAAGCATAAACAGTTTTTTTTCTTCCCCTAACCTCTTCCTACTCAGGATTTGCAGTTAAGAGAGTCATTCAGTTTTTTAGCAATTCTTCAAGTTCAGCACCTTGGTATAAGGTTTCTGAAACTGAAATGTCTATAAAGTCTTTAATCAGTCTTTTTATGCAGGGGATGCAGGAGCACACACATACCACCAGTAGGATTATTCCTACACAGATAGCAATCAGAATGTTCATCAGGATACTGCCCCACCCCCAAACAATTTCTTGAAAAAGTCCATCAATTGATTTTATCCTGGTTTGGTCATGGCTGACACCTGCTGAATTACCTCAAGATGGTTGTCTATCTCGTGTTTGTGGTCAGGAATATATGAACAGCACTCCTCCTGTATTAAAGCGCACGTACCTCCACTCGCCACTAGGGTGAAGTCAAGACCCATGCGATTTTGAAGCACCACTGTTCTCATGGCAGTCAGTTCATCAGTCACCAATTCTAGGGCAGAAAAAGTTGTATTGCTCATTATTTCGAGAAGCTTAGACAATTTTCTCAGTTCCCAGATTGATTTTGTTGCTCCATATGCTGGCAGTACACCTGCCCACAAGATAACAGTATCACTCAAGTCCATATGTGACAGTCCATTTTGCCCTAAGCCCACAGCATGATGGTTTTTCCAGCGCGCATTGATTTGCCCCACTGGATTGACAGGCTTCTTGATTTCTCAAACATTCCGAATTTTCCCTTGAGGTAAAACTGCTGTGCGTCATATGGCTGGAATCAGGTACCCCAAAAAACAACTGCTGGACCAATTCTCAGGTAACCATTTATATGCTTTCCTACCACATACAAAGTAACAATCTTCTACTTTGGTAGTAACTTTACTATGCCCTGGCTCTGCATGAAACATTTTTTTGTCGATTATAGACAGTTGCTTATAGAGATCAGCATTCTTTTACTTCTTCAGTTGTCCTATGCATCAGTTCAAAAAATGTATCATAGCTTGTGTTGCAATAGGATCTGGTGTTATCAGGTTTAGTGTAGCATCTATAGGGAGCAGTCACATTGCAATTGCTCCAACCCACCTGAACTGTATCATTCTTGTAAAAACACACAGTTCCCTTCTGTCGAACAGACAAGTGCAATGCTACTTTATCTTGTGATGTGACATCTGATGTATCATAAATTAAGTTTTCCAAGGTCTTGTTGGCCCCTAGGGGAACTGACGTTAACAGTAACCCCCCATATGCTGTTGGCAAAGCTGTGCAAATCCAGCAATTCGAAACATTGAAGGTCTCAGCATACACATATTTGATTGCCTGGTAAATGTTAAAGTTCGTGTGCCACTCTGCATGCCACTCTGCATGCTTGTTTAGTTCAATTTGTGTGGCTGGGAAAAGGAATGGCCACAACAAAAAGATTATTGTCACTAGTACAGTCAACAGGATGATTATGCAATACTTTTGAGGAAACGGTTGTTCTGCATTTCTGTTTTCTCCGACTCTTCCAAGTAGGTGTATTTGGATCTTACTGAATTCTGTCATCTTGGACACGTGCTCTTACTCTCTGCCCTAATAGGACCTTCAGCACTGATGCTTTCTTCACTGGGGTTGAGATGGATCAGTCCTATTGATCTG
Source organism: Protopterus annectens (assembly GCF_019279795.1). Taxonomy (NCBI): domain Eukaryota; kingdom Metazoa; phylum Chordata; order Ceratodontiformes; family Protopteridae; genus Protopterus; species Protopterus annectens. The sequence continues at coordinate 1,463,167,430 of NC_056732.1, forward strand.
ACCCCCCTTTGTAGCCAGACGTGCTGAGGGCCCCAATGGAGAGGTAAGAGTTTTGTCCAACTCAAAGTTCTTAACCAGCTTTCAGTGCATCAGGTGTATCCACGAAGCTCGTTCTGCTATCTTGACTGCAGTGGGTGTTGAAAGAAGCACCTGGTAGGGACCTTCCCACCTTGGTGATGACCAATTCTTCCTCTTGATGTTTTTGATCCACACCCAATCTCCGGGCGTCACTGCCACTTCTAATGTCTTGGTTTGTTTTCTATCTGAAACAGAATTTGACTGCAACAGATGTTTAGAACTCAACAACTTTTTCATATATTCAGCTAGTGTGAAATCAGCTTCCTGGTCTGATGACATGAGAAGTTTCCACTGGGGTGTATAATAAACCTTTCCAAATAATTTTTCAAAAGGAGTCAATCCTTTTGCTGTAGGGACAGTTCTCATGCTCAACAGTGCCAGGGGCAAACAGTATAACCAGTTTTTCCCTGTCTCCGCTATTAATTTTCTCAATTTGTTTTTTAGTATACCATTATGCCTTTCAACTAGCCCTGCAGATTGTGGATGGTATGCACAATTATTTTTTAAAGAAATACTAAAATGCTTACTCAACTGCTGTATGGTTTGATTTACAAAGTGTGTACCCATTGTCACTGTAGATCCTTTCCGGAATACCAAACCTAGGAATGATTTCCTTGACAAGTACTTTTGCCACCATAGCTGCATCTGGATTTTTGGTTGGAAAGGCTTCCACCCATCTGGAAAACATATCTACAATGACAAGACAATACTTCTTATTTTCACATTTGTTCAATTCTATGAAATCCATACAGATAGTGTGAAATGGATATGGTGGTGTAGGGAAACTCCCTTGCTTGGGCTTTATCGCCCCCTGTGCATGATGTTTGTTACAAATCTGACACATCAAACAACATTTTTTAGAGTAGTTTGTAAATCCATACGTTGTGAACACCTGGTTCACCAGCTGTACCATCCCCCTTTTGAGACATGCCACTGCCCATGGCTCAACAAAGCTGCATATTGAAACAAATTAGAGGGTAGTATCGGTTTTCCTTCTCTAGAGATGTACAGCCCCTTTTCAAGGATTGCTCCTCATTTTATCTATCGTTGTTTTTCAGCTTGCATAGTGAGTGTCTGCATTGTTTTTAACATATCTAAATCTAAAATCTCAGAGGGTTGTAATTCCTCATTTAAAAGAAATACTTCTGTGGCTGCTTGTTTTGCAGCTGTATCAGCTCTCGAATTACCTGTTGAAATCCTATCTTGTTGCTTGGTGTGAGCTGTGCATTTACAAATGACTACTTTCCGAGGTAACTGAATAGATTCTAAAAGATCTAAAATAAACTGTGCATGATTTATAGGTTTGCCAGTAGATGTTATCATTCCCCATTTTTTCCACTATTGTGCAAAAACATGTACAGTAGAAAAAGCGTACTGGCTATCAGTAAAAATGTTTACACATTTACCCTTTGTAAGGTACATGCCCGTGTCAGGGCAATCAATTCTTCTGCCTGTGCAGATAAGTTGCGTGGTAAAGGTTTTGCTTCTATAATCCCAGTATCAGAAACTACTGCATATCCTACTAGGTTCTGTCTTGCAGGACCCCTTTTGCACGAACCATCCACGTAGTGTGTCACCTCGGCATCATCCAAGCGGACATCCATGAGGTCTTTTCTAGGTAGTGTCTTTTGCTCAATTACCTGCAGGCAGTGGTGTGGTGTGCCATCTGCAGGGGTCGGGAGCAGAGTAGAAGTGTTTAAAGTCGTGCAGCGTTCAATTGTCATATGAGGTTGACTCAACAATATAGTCATACAGGAAAGATGCCTAGCAGGGGAAAGATATGCTACCTTTTCTTGTAGTAAAATAATCGTGACTGCATGAGGTACTCTCAAAGTGAGAGGGTGGAACAAAACTACTGAGGCTGAAGCCTGTACTGCCATTGCGGCTGCAACTACTGCTTGTACACAGTGGGGTAAGGATCATGCCACTGGGTCTAGTTGTGATGAATAGTAAGTAATGGGGCGTTGCTTATCCCCATGCTGTTGTGTTAGTACTGATGTCATGTAACCCTGCTTACAATCTACAGTTTGGAAAAAACCTTTAGGGTAGCTTGGCAATCCCAAAACTAATGAGGACACTATTAACTGCTTTAGTTTACAGAAGGCAGATTCTGCCTCTGGTGTCCATTGTAATAAATCCTGCGCTGCCATAGGCTTTTTATATATAAGGTTAGTCAGAGGTGCAGATTCCAAGGCATAGTTTGGAATCCAGCTCTGGCAAAAATTGGTTGTATCCAGGAAGGACATCATTTCCTTCTTGGTAGTGGGTTTTGCTGCTTGCAAAATTGCTATTTTTCTGTCCTCATCTAATGTTCTACCTTCCTTGGATATTACATACCCCAGGTATTTGACTTGTTTTTTCCAAAGCTGCAGTTTACTTTTATTTACCTTATGTCCTTCAGTGGCTAAAAATCATAGAAGTGCTATGGTATCTTCTCTACATTCCTGCTGGGTGGGGGCTGCCAGCATGATGTCATCAACATAAAGTAAAATCTGACTGCCTCTTGGTGGGGTGAATCCCGCCAAGTTGCTTGCCATTTCTTGTGAGAATATCATTGGACTTTCACAATATCCCTGTGGTAGTCGCGTATATGTATACCTTTTCCCCTGAAATGTGAATGCAAACCAATACTGGCTATCAGGGTGTATCGGTATCGAAAAGAACGCATTGCTGATGTCTACCACAGAAAAATACTTCTGTTGAGGTTTCAGATCATTCAACAGGGTGTGTGGGTCTGGCACCGTAGGTGCTCTTGGTATTACTGCATATTTTACAGCTTGTAAATCTTGGACCATACACCATTCTCCATTGGCCTTTTTAACTGAAAATAAGGGTGTGTTACATGGTGAATCGGGAGATTCTACTAGTATCTCTCCTTTAAGTAAGGCTGCTATAATAGGCTTTATCCCTGCCTCTGCATCTTTTCTTAAGGGATACTGTCTTTTTTGTGGTCTGAATGCTGACTTTGGTGTGATAGTAATTGGTCCTGCTGTACGAATGAGTCCTACATCTGATTTTCCTGTTGACCAGAGGGTCTCTGGTATATTTCATAAGGCATTTTCTTCCTCCTCTAACAGGAGTGTCAATCAGCTGTCCTCGCTAGACTGCAAGTGCACAGCTGGGTTGGTCTGAGTTATCATATTCAACTTCTGTATTTGTATTCTCTGTTCTGACAGTTCTAGTTCTGTCTGTTTCTCCCATCTCGTGACTTTTTCTCCTAGGTCTGCCCAGTCTATATTTCTGTTTTTTGTTAAGCTAACATGTGGTAATCGATTAGATTTATAAAGTGTAAAGAACTCCTGGGGCAATGAACAGCTGGCTACACTGTTCCCTTCTGTGTCCCAGTACAGGTTATGCAATACCAATCTGTTTGCATGATTTTTAAATAATTCTTGCTCATATTCTTTATCAGGTCCTGGTGTGTTACAATAATACAGGGTACAGTGCAACAGGTGTTGCTTATCAGTGTCAAGGGAAGGGAACTTGCTGATGGCTACATTCATTAACTCTTTGGTCACAGTCCCTGGACCAGTTGTAACCAAGTCCTGGCTGTACCAATAAAACATTTCACCCTCCGATTGCACTGTAAAGGTATCAATTTGTCGCTGTGCTTCCATACCTTGCATGGTTGGGACTACTGCTATACCAAATAGCTTGAGGTCTCTGCCCAAGAGGTTTACTGGGCATTTTGCAGAAACAACAATTTTGCTTTTTTGTGTCAATCCTGAAACTGGATCAGTTATTGCAATGTTATGGGAGAGAGGCTCCTGATACAGCTGTCCATTAGCTGCTTTGACCAGTATGTAATCAGGTGACTCTGTGTTTTCTGGCAGTTTGGAGGGATGTATCAGGGTTCGTGATGCCCCTGAGTCACACAAGAATTTAACTTCCCTCTCTTCTACTAAGAGTGTAACTTCTGGTTTTGTGTCTGCTTAATAAAGCTCCAAGCTCAATAAAGCTAGGTCCAATATTTCATTTTCTTCATTGTCACTAACCTCCTGCACTTCCTCTACTCCCTCTATCACATTCTCATTTGTCCTTTCTTCGCTAGCCCCTTCTAGTGATTCCTGACTACCATATAGTCAGTCCTCACCCTCCTTATCTTCCACTGTTGCCTTCTTATTTTTCCTGCAATCCTTTGCCAAATGTCCCTTTTTACTGCATTTAAAACATTCTCCCCTTTTCTTTCACCCTTCAAAGTCCTCTGATCGTTGATCAGATTGTTTGTTTCCCTGTGCATTTTTCTTGCCCTTTTTCCCAGACTGTACTACATAAACTTCTGCTCCATCTTCTACAGAAAATACTTGAGCTTTCTTTTTCTTTTTGCTATTAAAATGCCTTTCGGCATGCCTAGCATATTCAAGTAATGATTGTAACCTGCTTGTACGATGGCCTACCATATGTTTTGTAATAAAACTGCTTATAGGTGCAATACTGCCCTTTAAAAATGCATTCTTTAACTGCTGTTCATATGGGGAATCTTGTGTTTGATCTTCAGGAACCTGCATTCCACAGTGGTTATTAAAACACTCTAATAATCTGGCATAGTACCAGTCAATTGTTTCACCTTCTTGTTGGATGCATTGATTAATGCAAGTCCAGTCTGCCCTAGGTTTCCATTTTTCAGAGATGCGGTCTGTCAGACCTTTTACTCTGGTGTCTAATTCTGCACTGCTATGTGGGAGGGGTCTATGTGCAGCGTCACGGGGATTCCAGTTCCCAATAATCATGTACCAATCTGGCCCTACAATCTGTCTAACTACTTTTTCTATCTCTTCTCCATTTAAGTTATAACTCAGCCTCATTCCTTGTAAATCTTCTGAGAATTTTCTAAAATTAACCTTTAGATGGGGAATTCCCTCAGTGGCTTTCCGGATGTCTTCCGGAGTCCAAGGTCTATACACTAAAATAGTTGGGTCCTGATTGTCTTGACCTGCCTGAGGATTGGGTACTTCTATAAGTGGGCATATTTCTTCTTCTTCGCATATAAATCATGAATTCTTAACCATTTGCCATAACTCGATGCCTTCATCTGAGTTACCTGCCTTTGTTTGGGACCTGGTCCTGATGGGATCTCTAATTTTAGTCAGTTTTAGTTTCATAATATGTCTATCTTCAGTGACTACAGGATATCGTGGGGGTGGATTAACCTGTTCAATTGCTTTATATTCTGGTGAGGGAGGCGGAGGTGCTGATGCTATTACTAAGTTATTGTCCTCCTTGCCTAAAAACATTGCTTTTGAATTTTTGTTCTTTTGTTCCCTACAGTTTACTTCCTCAAGCCACCTGTGTGCCTGAGGAATTCCTAATCGACACTGCTTTTTTACCCGACCTTTGGAATCGGTTTTGAGCTGTTTGATAAGTTTGATAATTGAGGATTTTTCTAATTTTCCGTCAAATTCGTATTTATTAACCCATTTTGAATAATATCTAATATTGTCGGCGCGCTGCGACTGCATATTTTTGCATCTTCTGTTAAAAGTGGATTTTGGGGTCTTTTGTGCAATTATTACCCATTTTGTTCTACCCTTTGATCATTACGTAACTTCTCTTAATTTTTTAATGTGGTACCACGGATTTTGTTATAGTCTCTTCAGAATGACTGCCTACATATTCTGTTTCTCCTGATCTATGACAAGACAGTAATCTTTTTTGTCCCTGACTTGTAAGAAAAATACAGTCTGACATAAACAATACACATCTAGTCCCTGATCTAAAACAGAAAACAGAAAAAAGTAGATTCACCTTACCTGAGCCCATGTGATTGATCACCAGTTCGCGGAGACCCATCCTTCAGTCACAGATCAGAAAGTGGCTGGCCTCTTTTGAATGACAATTCAGTCGGAGGACTTTCCATATAAGAAGAACCGATTTGGTTTCTTCCCAGTATGGTTTCAACCACCTGGCCGTCTGATCCGAGTTGAAGAGAGGGTTCCGGTCCGAAGGACCAATCTGTCAAAGGAAAAACCTTCAAAGACCAATTCACGTTAGCTTCAAGCAAGGCACCCTTTATTACTTGCAGCAAGGAGACAAAGCATGTAGACACAAGGTTTGTCTGAATTACTGGTGATTAGTATGTTATTCTTATACAGTTCTCTTCCTGTCACACAGAAAATGTTACTATTCTATTGCTGACGTAGTTAGACACAGCTTTCTGTATGTTCTACAGAAAATGTTACTAGACTTATTGCTGTCCAGGTTAGATTATTTGCTAGCTTGCAAAACATTTTGCGAAATACAATCTGGCCTTGGGCTTATTTTAGCCCATTTTAACTTTTCAATTCTTCAATTGTACTGTTCTAATACATGTGTTACATTTTGTCTAGATTCAAGGTACATTTCTAGCTTTGGTACAAGTAATGCTGACTATGGTTTATACTTTCAAGCATCTATTGTTTTCTTTATCAAAGCTTCTAGCAGCTACATACTTTCTCATAGCATAAGCAGAAATGAATATCTCTTTGTTAAGTTTCATGGCATGAGCAGAAATGAAATGTCTCTTGCTATTTTCATGACATTAGCAGAAATGAAATGCTTCTTGTTAAGTTTCTAATAGCTGTGCAGATTCATGCAGTGTGAACAGAATAAATGTATTAACCTTTTTAAACCTTGAATGCTTATTATTATTATATATTTTTCTAACAATATATATATATATATATATATATATGTGTGTATATATTTATATATATATATATATATATATATATATATATATAGCGAGAGAGAGAGATTGATATATGTGTGTGTATATATATATCTGCAGTTCATAATATCAAATGTTCAAAAGAGTGAACATATCTGCTGTTGTGCGTGTGAGATTGCTGTATAGCAAAGAATGGGAATTTGCCCATACCACAGTGTTTGCTGTGCAATCTCAGAGAAGGTATATATAATTATGCTGTATATAAATTATATTAATGTTATGTACCTGCAGTATACAAAAGAGATTAATGAGTATGCAACTGAGTTGAAAAGTCATAAGCTTAAAAGTATAACCATGATCTGTGCATTTAAAGTGTTTTTTGATTGTATCTGCTTTATTTTCTGAAAAAAAAAAAAAAAAAAAATATATATATATATATATATATATATATATATATATACTTGTTTCCCATCTTTCTAAGCTAGTGTAGTCCAGTTTTCAGGATAGTGCTGAATTCAGGGCTGTGTTACAAATCTCTGTGTTTGCCCATACCTTACCTGGATAGAAGGAAGTTTCTCTGTTCAGCTGTGAGAGAGGGGAGCTTTGAGCAGCCTTTCTGTCCCTGGAGGAGTGGTTTCAGCCCAGAAATTAGTAGTTTATTGGCCATTTTGGGCTAATTTCTATCTCTTTCATTTCCCTGCTATAAAAAACGCATTTGCCTGGTTTTGTGTGCCGGGCAGTGCCGGTTAGCTACGGTATAACTATTCCTGGCTCCACAAAGTCTCCTCTTCAATTTTTCCCTTGGAACTAGACAAACTTTCAACTTAAGCACTCACGCCATTCATTTCTCAGCCCGGCATTTGCTCAAAACTCATAGCAAGCACTTATAAACCCTAGCACTAGACCCCCCCCCCTATACTGTACAGAAGGACAAGGCTCTCTATTCGACCGTAACAGCCATTCAGTAAAACAGTTCACTGTACATATCCAGGCATGTCCAAAGGGCAGTTTCAGGTGTACTCTCCAGTCCAACTGGTGAATCTGGGCATTTTGAGGCAATGTTACAACTGCCTCATGTACACAGACAACCCTCTCCTCCTACCACCAAACACTAATACATGCGAGAGATGCAATTATACAGCCACACTGGAGGCTAAGCTCTCTGAATCCAAGACTGGATCAGGCAGTCAAGAGGAGAAGGGAAATACTTGCATCACACTACCAGTCTCACATAGACCCATTAAACCAGCACTGGCAAAAAACACACATAAATACACAAAAACATACTCGGCGGCTCTAAATAAAAATCTGCAAAAGCAACAGAGACCTCCAAAGCAGACATCCAAGCAACCTCCACCCTCCCCAAAACAAACCATGAAATGCATACTTCACAAAACCAGTGTGCCAAACAATCACAGCCCTTAAGGCAAAATAACATACCCAACATAGTAGTAATAGGTGACTCTATAGTCAGGCACACTGATGTCCCACTCACTAGGCTGAATAAGGAGAAGGTTACTCTTAGCTGCCTGTCAGGTGCCAGGATCCGCCACATAACACAAGCACTCAGGTCTCTCCAGAACAAGTACAAGTACGACTCTGTCATTGTCCATGTTGATGTGAATGACCTGAGCCGTACCTCCCTGGACTACATGAAAATAGACATGGAAGAGCTCTCTGATCACATAGTCCAGACCGGTATGACCCTGACCCTGAGTAGCATCCTGCCTTCATCAAGAATAATACCAGGGTATAAAGAAAAAATTATCAATTTCAGCAATTGGCTAAGTTTCTGGTGTCATTCAAAGGGGATCCAGTGTCTGTCTGCCTGGGATGACATGCTCGACAAGCCATGCTGCTTCACTAGCGATGGCTTGCACCTGTCACTCTTAGGCTTTCGAATACTTGCCAAGGCTTTTGCCACCCCCATAGTGCCTTTTTTAGGCAAGGCTCAAAAGACAAACCCACTGCCATAAATGACACAAGTAACAAAAAACTGAGGGTAATGCTACTCAATGCCAGAAGTCTAAACCTCAAAATGCACACACTCGTGGCACTCCTCAGTATGGAGAAAATCAATATATGTGCAGTAACAGAAACCTGGTTTAAGGCTCCAGAGAGCACCCCAGCACTACCAGGCTACAACTCATACCATACATTTCGACCACAGAACCTGGACCGAAATACAAAAGATTCATCAAGGAAACAGTATTTAGAACACATCTAGAGCCTGTTTACTGCATTTCCTGTGTTGCACTTAATTTAAAATCATTTTTATCTCTTAAAACTGCATTTTACCTGACTTTGGCCTAGCACTCAAGTGTGGGGTCATTTATTGCACTGTTGTAATTATTTTGCTACTTGTGTATCTCTGCTACCTTTAAACTAAAACAAAAAAGAAAAAAAAAAAAAAAACAATCTTGCTTTTTTCCCACTTTCTGAAATTTAAGAAAGTTCAGTTACAGATTTGCTGTTCTGAACTGTTTGTAAGTTTCCTGAAGGCCAGTGATTGCTTGGACTAAAGGGAAGTCTCTGTGTTCACCAGTGGCAGTGGTTAACACTGAACAGCTTGCCTGTCCCTGTAGGAGTGGTTACTGCCTAGAAGCTGTAGTTTTATTGGCCATTTTGTGTCAGTTCTAAACTCCTTGATCTGTATCTCTTAAAACCCTGCAACCCTCTTTTAGCGCGGTCTTGCGCACAGAGCAGCATCGGGCAGCGCCACTTAAACAAGCTTAAAGTATTCCCGGCTCCAGAAAGTCTACTCTTCACTTTTTCCCTTAGAACTGCTCTAAATCTCAAATTAAGCACTGTATTCTCATTCTAAAGCCCTGCACTTGCTCGTATAAGTAATCTCATAGGTAAACACAAACTAAAGCACTACATCCTCTTATACTCCTTCAAAGCACTTGCTCCCTATTGGTTCTTTCTGATCAGTCAATAAGTATCTCCCTATATTATTCAGACATGTCCAAAGTTCAGTTTTGAGTTTACTCTCCAGTCCAGATGGTGAATCTGGGAATCTTGAGGCAATGTTACAACTGCCTTATGTATACAGACCACCCTCTCCTCCTCCCAACAAGCTCAAATATAAGTGAGAGATGCAACTATATAGCCAAACTGGAGGCTAAGCTCTCTCAACCCAGTACTGGCACAGCCTGTCAGGAGAAGGTAACCACACACACCACAAATCCAGTCTCACATAGACCTATCACATCAGCAAACCAAACACATAAACACACAAAAACATACTCAGAGGCTCTAAATAAAAATCTGCCTAAGCAGCAGAGACCTCCAAAGCAGACATCCAAGCAACACCTACCACGAAACAATATCCACGTAGCACATAGCTCACAAAGTCAGTGTGCCACACAGTCACAGCACTTAAGGCTAAACAACACACCTAATACACTTGTAATAGGTGACTCTATTGTCAGACACAATGACGTCCCACTCACCAGGCTGAACAAGGAGAAGGTCACTGTAAGCTGCCTGTCGGGTGCCAGGATCTGCCACATAACACAAGCACTCGGGTCACTCCGAAGCAAGTACAAGTATGACTCCATCATTGTCCATGCTGGTGTGAATGACCTGAGATGTACCTCCCTGGACTACATGAAAAAAGACGTACAGGAGCTCTTTGATCATGTAGCCCAGGCCGGAATGACCCTGAACTTGAGTAGCATCTTACCCTCGCCAAGAATGATGCCACAGTATAAAGACAAAATGATAAATTTTAACAATTGGCTAAAGTATTGGTGTCATTCAAAGGGGATCCAGTGTCTCTCAGCCTGCGATGACATGCTTGATAAGCCACGTTGCTTCGCTAGGGACAGCTTCCACCTGTCACCTCTGGGTTTTTGAATATTGGCTAAGGCTCTTGCCTCCCCCATAGTGCCTTTTTTAGGGAAGGCTCAAAAGACAAACCCTCTCCCATAGACAACACAAAGAAAAAAAAACTAAGGGTAATGCTGCTCAACGCCAGAAGTCTAAACCTTAAGATGCACACACTCGAGACTCTCCTCAGTATGGAGAATATAGATATCTGTGCAGTAACAGAAACCTGGTTCAAGGCTACCGAAAGCACCCTAGCACTACCAGGCTATACTTCATACCATGCTTTCCGGCCCCAAAACTCGGACTGAACCACAAAAGGAGGGGGAGTATCCATATTTATCAAAGATACCCACACCTCCAGGCTAGTGGCACTGCACGAAGCTTTGGAGACCATCCATGTGCAACTAACAGTGGGCAAAACTGCCTTTCAGTTTGTAGCCTGCTACAGACCACCCTCTCAAACACAGGAACCTCACTCAGCTTTCCTATGAACACTGGAGAATATGAAGGTCTCTCCAAACACTATTATTATTGGGTGACTTCAACTACCCAAACATCGATTGGGAAAACTACTCAAGCCCAAACACTCTCGCCCAATGGTTCCTAGAATTTATAAACTCAAATGCTTTGGAACAACTGGTCACCACTCCCACAAGAGGGGAAAACATACTGGATCTGGTCATCACCAACATGGGGTCTCTATGTTCCACACCAGAGGTATACCCCTCTGTGGTAAGATCAGACCATAAACAAATCTCACTGGACATTCATATTCCATCCCCACCCCTAGCCAAGGAAACCACGGTGAAGAACTTCTCAAAAGCAAACTTCACACTTCTCAAAACTGAGGTGGAATCCTTCAAAGCCCCCGGGCCAGTGGACAATACAGCCCAAAATGCAGAATCCTTTACAAAAGCATTCTATGGACACCTACAGGAATGCATGGAGCATGCTATCCCAAATAAAACCAAGACTCACTCCTCCAAAGGCAGGAGACCTGTCTGGTGGACCCCGGCCATAAATAAGCTATACAACAGAAGGAGAAAGCTACTACATGACAGAGCAAAATCCCAAAAAGGGAAGGCGTCACTGATCAGTACTAGCAAGAAACTATGATCCCTCATAAAATCTTCTAAGGCCAGCTTTGAAAGAAAAATTGCACAAGACACTAAAGATAATCACAAGGCCTTCTTTAGTTATGTCAGAAACCTGGGAGGCAACTTCCAGATATGCTCTGAGTTAGTGCATTCACTGAACCCACAGACATTGCCAACATCCTGGCAGAAAGGTTTGGTGCAAACTTCTCCTCCCCTTCCCCCCCAAAAGAGCAAATGTCTATCCCAACAGAGTGTAGCCTTCCTGAGATCACAGATGTACAGGTGAGAGCTGCCCTCTCCAAAGCTAAAAACACAGCATCAATGGGACCAGACGGTGTCCTGGGCTATGTCTTACATGAGCTCCAAGAAGAACTAAACCCTCATATAAAGTCACTGTTCAATCTCAACCTTCCTACAGGATATGTTCCCAAGGAATGGCATACAGCAACAGTGGTCCCACTCCACAAAGGTGGTGCCACAACAGACCCCGGAAACTATTGGTCTATAAGCCTGACTAGCCTGGTCTACAAAGCTATGGAACGTATCATCATGGAAATCATAAACAAAGACATTGGGAACCTCCAGACACTGGATCCTACCCAATTCGGCTTTGTTAAGGGCAGATCTTGCCTCTTGAACCTGGTCAACTTCTTTGAAACAGTTACCAAAGCCATAGATGAAGGGAAGGTAGTCCACACAGCCTACCTGCACCTCGCAAAGGCCTTTGACACAATACCCCACTCGGCCATCATAAATAAGCTCACCAGCTTAAATATCAACCCCTATGTCACAAGATGGGTTGCAAACTGGCTCAGGGATAGAACCCACATGGTCAGAATAACAGGTGCCATGTCAGACTCTAAACCAGTTACAAGTGGTGTCCCACAAGGCTCAGTCCTGGGACCTCTCTTGTTCGGTTTATATTTATCCGAGGTACAGGCTAACACGGGTGGACTATCGCTGACCAATTCACAGATGACTGCAAACTGGGTGCTATAATCGACTCTCCGACTGACACAAGCATCCTCCAAAAGGGTCTCACAGAGATGGATAACTGGTGCCAGAGCCATGGCCTAAAGCTAAATGCCATAAAGTGCATAGTCATCCCCTTTGGAAAAAACAAAGTGCCCACAAATTACCACATAGGTGGCAATCCATTAAGTATGGAAGAAGTAATTAGGGACTTGGGGACCCAAGTAGATAGCAATCTCTCCTTTGACAATCACATTGCCAAAGTGGTTAAAAAGACCTTCTATATAGCCCACCTTATCATGAAAAGGTTCACATCTAGATCAAGAGAGGTCATTGTGCCCCTCTACTCATCACTTATCAGGCCCATAATTGAGTACAATACCCCGTTTGGGATGTACCTTACCCGACACCTTCAGCAACTGGAAAGACCCCAAAAGTATCGCACCAAGAGGATCAAGGGGCTCAAACAGATGCCCTATGCAGTTCAGCTAAAGAAACTCCAGCTCTACTCAGTTGCGATCTGTGTCTGACGTATAAAGCCATGTCCAACCCAGAATTAATGGACATGCTTCACCTCAGGAAATCTAAATCTCTTAGAGCTACACGCTCCAGGGACCTGAACCTCAGCACAGAAATAAATAGGACATGCTGGAGGGACAGATTCATATCCCTGAGGCTCCCCTCACTCTGGAACAAAATCCCAATCCATGTGAGGCAGAGCCCCTCACTGACCCTCTTCAAGAGAAATCTTGACGAATGGATGGGAGATCATAAGTTTACACCTGGGATATCTTCTGTGTCGCTGCTTGACAGAGGTACAGTAAACAAACCTTAAAAGGGCTACCTTCTGTGACCTACTATACAGAAGCACAGTCAACTAATCTAAAAGGGTGGCGAAAGCCAAATATACTCTGGCTAGGCTTATAAATGCCCTAGGGCAGATAGCCTAGTATCAACCTATGAACCTATACCCACACCTCCAGGTTAGTGGCACAGCACGATGCTTCAGAGATCATCCACGTGTAACTAACAACAGGCAAAACTGCAATTCAAATTGTAGCTTGCTACAGATCACCTGCCATGTTCCAGGACCCCCATTCCCCATTTTTGGAAACACTGGGGAACATAAAGGTCCTACCAAACACCCTAATATTGGGTGATTTCAATTACCCAAACATTAACTGGGAGAACTACTCAAGTACTAACTCCCTTGCCCAACATTTCCTAAAATTTATAAACTCAGATGCCCTGGATCAACTGGTCAACACTTACACCAGAGGTGACAACATATTGGACCTGGTCATTACCAACATGTGCAACCAGTGTTCCACACCGAAGGTCAACCCCTCGCTGGTTAGATCTGACCATAAACAAATCACTTTGGAGATTCACATTCCACCCCCACCCACAGACAAGGAAAGCACCGTGAAAAACCTTTCAAAAGCAAACTTCACGTTACTTAAGACCAAGGTGGAAAGTTTCAAAGCCCTCATGCTAAAGGACAACGCTGTCCAAGCTGCAAAATCCTTTACTAATGCATTCTATGGGCACCTACAAGAATGCATGGATCATGCTATCGCAAGCAAAACAAAGACTCACTCCTCCAAGAAAAGGAAACCTGGTGGACCCCTGCCATAAACAAGCTATACAATAAAAGGAGGAAACTAGTACAGAAAAGAGTAAAATCCCAAGAAGGGAAGACATCCCTGATAAGTATCAGCAAGAAATTACATTCCCTCATAAAATCATCCAAGACCAGTTTCGAAAGAAAAATTGCCAAGGACTCCAAAGATAACCACAAGGCATTCTTTAGCTATGTCAAGAATCTAAGTGGCAATGCTCAGATCTGCTCAGAGTTAGTACAGAATGGCACAAAATACACTGAACCGACCGATATCACCAACATCCTGGCATACAGGTTCAGTGCAAAGTTCACCCCCCTCTCACCCCCAAAAGGGCCCATAACCATACCAGAAGAATGTAGAACCCCTGAAATCACAGATACTCAGGTTAAAAGAGCCCTCTCCAATGCCAAAAACACAGCATCAATGGGACTGGACGGTGTTCCAGGCTGCATCCTACACAAGCTCAAAGAAAAACTAACCCCTCACCTAAACACACTGTTGAAACTCAGCCTCTCCACAGGCTATGTTCTCATAGAGTGGTGCACAGCAACGGTTATTCTGCTCCACAAAGGTGGAGCCACAACAGACCCCAGGAACTATCACCCTATAAGCCTGACTAGCTTGGTCTGCAAGGCTGTGGAGCGCATCATCATGGAACCATTTAACAGAGACATTGTGAACTTCCAAACACTGGATCCTACCCAGTTTGTCTTTGTTAAGGGCAGATCATGCCTCCTAAACCTGATGGACTTCTTTGAGACAGTTACCAAGGCTGTAGACGAGGGAGAGGTTGTACACACAGCCTACCTAGACCTCGTAAAGGCCTTCAACACCCTTCCCCATTCTGGTATTATAGACAAGCTCACCAGCCTGAACATAAACTCCTACGTCACAAGATGGGTTGCCAACTGGCTCATGAACAGAACCCACATGGTGAGAGTTGCAGGAGCTAGATCCGACTCTAAACTGGTTACAAGTGGTGTTCCCCAGGGCTCAGTCCTAGGACCCCTCCTGTTCGGCATATACTTTTCAGAGGTACAGGCAAGCACAGGAGGACTATGGATGATCAAGTTCACAGATGACTGCAAACTCGGGGTTATAACTGACTCTCCAGCTGACACAGAAATCCTCCAAAAGGAGACAGATAACTGGTGTCAAAATCATGACTTCCAGCTAAATGCCAAAAAGTGCATAGTCATCCCCTTTGGAAAAAACAAAGTACCCACAAACTACCACATAGGTTGTAGTCCCCTAAATACAGAAAATGTAATGAGGGATCTGGGGACCCAAGTAGATAGTAATCTCTCCTTGGATAATCACATTGCAAAAGTGGTTAGGAAATCCTTCTATGTGGCCCACCTAATCACAAACGGGTTCGCATCCAGATCAAAAGAGGTCATTGTGCCCCTCTACTCATCACTCATCAGACCCATCATAGAGTACAACACCCCATTTGGGATGAACCTTACAAGATTGAAAGACCACAGAAGTACCTCACCAAGAGGATCACTGGCCTCAAACAGATGTCCTATGCAGCTCAACTGAAGAAACTCCAGCTGTACTCGGTTGCATACCGCCTACTCAGAGGTGATCTCTGCCTGACATACAAGACCATGTCCAACCCAGAATTGATGGACATGCTCCACCTAAAGAAAACCTTATCCCCTCAAGCCACATGGTCTAGGGATCTCAACCTCACCACAACAATAAATAGGATGTGCTAGAGGGATAGATCCTGTCTCAGAGACTTCCCATGCTTTGGAACAAGATTCCAATCTACATTATGCAGAGCTCCTTACTAACACTCTTCAAGAGAAACCTTGACGAGTGGATGGGAAATTGAAAGTTTACCCTGGGGATCACTTCAATGGCTTTGCTGGACAGAGGCACAGGGAACTAATCTAAGGGGGTGGTGGCTCTGCTGGACAGAGGCACAGGGAACTAATCTAAGGGGGGAGTGGCTCTGCTGGACAGAGGCACAGGGAACTAATCTAAGGGGGCGGCGAAAGCCAACACATTCTGGCTAGGCTTATAAATGCCTTCGGGCAGATAGCCTAGTACCTATCTATGAACCTTAAATGATTACAAAAAGTAACGTTATTTATTCTTAGAAGGCAGTTAAGTGGGCTGTGTGTATTGCTGAGGGTGAAAAGAAAAAACTGTTAGCCCTAAATGGAAGACAGGTCATTCAATATTAAAATGTACATCGGATGCAGTTGCCACAGATTCAAATGTTTATGTGTTTTCTTCCAATACAGACACTGAGACTGATATGCGTGATTTGGGTGATGTTAGCTCACCTAAAAAATAAGAGAATATTTCAAGAAGCCCCTTATGTGATCCGGCAGAAAACATTGAAGAACAGGTTGAAATGCTGTTTTAGACTATGGTTTGAATAATTTGAATGATGATTTAATTATTAATTTAGTTATATGAAAGGTTGGACACTAAGGAGGGAGAAAAGGATGAGCTGCATAGGGCATCTGTTTGGCTAGACAGAGGGACTGAGCTAGGAAAGATGTACAGCAGGTAAAGGTGATAAAGGATAATGAGGGAAACATACTCACAAGCATGGAGAGTGTGTTGAGGAGATGGAAGGAATACTTTGAGGGGTTGATGAATGAAGAGAATGAGAGGGAGAGAAGGTTTGATGATGTGGAGATAGTGAATCATGAAGTACAATGGATTAGCAAGGAGGAAGTAAGGATAGCTATGAAGAGGATGAAGAATGGAAAGGGTGTTGGTCCAGATGACATACCTGTAGAAGCATGGAGGTGTTTAGGTGAAATGGCAGTGGAGTTTTTAACCAGATTGTTTAATGAAATCTTGGAAAGTGTGAGGATGCCTGAGGAATGGAGAAAAAGTGTTTTGGTACCGATTTTTAAGAATAAGGATGATGTGCAGAGCTGTAGTAACTACAGAGGGATTCAATTGATCAGTCACAGCATAAAGTTATGGGAAAGAGTAGTGGAAGCTACGTTAAGAAGGGACGTGATGATTAGTGAACAGCAGTATGGTTTCATGACAGGAAAGAGCACTACAGATGCAATGTTTGCAATGAGAGTGTTGATGGAGAAGTACAAAGAAGGTCAGAAGGAGTTGTATTGTGATTTTGCAGACTTAGAGAAAGCATATGACAGGGTGCCTAGAGAGGAGTTGTGGTATTGTATGAGTAAGTCGGGAGTGTCAGAGAAGATTGTAAGAGTGGTTCAGGATATGTACGAGGGTAGTGTGACAGTGGTGAGGTCTGCGGTGGGAGTGATGGATACGTTTAAGGTGGAGGTGGGGTTACATCAAGGATCAGCTCGGAGTCCTTTCCTATTTACAATGGTGATGGACAGGTTGACAGACGATATCAGACAGGACTCCCCGTGGACTATGATGGTTAAAGATGACATTGTGATCTGTAGTGAGAGTAGGGAGCAGGTGGAGGAGACCCTGGAGAGATGGAGATATGCTCTAGAGAGAAGAGGAATGAAGGTCAGCAGGACTAAGACAGAATATATGTGTGCAAATGACAGGGAGAATAGAGGAATGGTGAGGATGCAAGGAGTAGAGGTGACAAAGGTGGATGAGTTTAAATAGTTGGGATCAATAGTTCAGAGTAATGATGAGTGTGGAAGAGAGGTGAAGAAAAGAGTACAGGCAGGATGGAGTGGGTGGAGAAGAGTGTCAGGAGTGATTTGTGACAGACGATTACCAGTAAAAGTGAAAGGGAAGGTCTACAAGCGGGTAGTGAGACCAGCTATGTTATATGGGTTGGAGACAGTGGCATTGACAAAAAGGCAGGAGTTTGAGATGGATGTGGCAGAGTTAAAGATGTTAAGATTTGCAATGGGTGTGACAAAGGTAGACAGGATTAAGAATAGGTATATTAGAGGGTCAGTCCAGGTTGGAAGGTTTGGAGACAAAGCCAGAGAGGCAAAATTACGTTGGTTTGGACATGTGCTGAGGAGGGATGCTGAGTATATTGGGAAAAAGATGCTAAAGATGAAGCTACCAGGTAACAGGAAAAGAGGAAGACCTAAGATAAGGTTTATGGATGTGATGAGAGAGGACATGCAGGTGGTTGGTGTGACAGAGCACGATGCAGAGGACAGGAAGAAATGGAAACAGATGATCCGCTGCGGCGACCCCTAACAGGAACAGCCGAAAGAAGATAATGTGCTCAACATTTACATAATGATGAAATCAGTGTATTGAATAAAGGCTTGGGTTTTGTTCCATCTTTTTATGTTTCACAGTACTCTGCTGTACATAATACTATGTATTTTTGTAGAAAGTTGAATTTAAAATTTTACTTCACTCAGCAACATACTGAAACATTTGATTCTGGGACCATTTTTCATTTTAAGAAATCTGAGTTTCCACTTCCTTATCACCCTGCTGTTAAGTTATTTGAGCTACGTGTGTTACGTGAGTTGCATGATAATCAGGCTTTTTTTTTTAAATTGTAATCATAACCTAAGTGTGCAAAGGGGTGTGCTTAAGGGTTTGGCTTCTAGTAATCAGACTGTAGTAGGCTGGTAAAGGTGGAGCAATTGTTGTGTGGCATTTAGTAGATTATGATAAGGAGGTTTTTAAGACAGCTTAATGACAAGATTTCTTATTGTAAACTGCCTTTTGACCTTACCAGGGATTTTATATTGATGAATTTTTGTATGACCCAAAAACCCATTGTTTTATTTCTGAAAATCTTTATTGTCAGCTAGTAGTAGATATACCAAGGATACAGAGGTTTTACATTCTACCTAAAATTCATAAATCAATAAATAATCCACCTGGTAGACCTATTGTTTCAGGTTATGGTTCCTTAAAGGAACCTTTACCTTTATTGGTATATCTGGAAAGTTAGTTTAAACCTTTGTTACAGTTGGTCAGGGCACATTTGAAGGACACCACTGAATTTCTGAAATTGATGGCTGATATACAGGTTTTGAATCATGCATATTTTTGTACGCTGGATATCCAGTCTCTATACAGGTATACCACATGAGGGGGGCATACAGGCTTACAGTTATTGGCTTAATCGATCCCAGGTATACTCTAAAGAACACTATGATTTTTTTTGTTGAAGCATTTGGGCTTAGTACTAGAACATAATGTGTTCATGTACAAAAATGAGTGGTATTTAAAGAGGTACAGCGATGGGGGCTACTTTTGCCCCTATTTATGTTGATTTATTCATAGTTATTTGAGAAGAGAACTAGATTTATGGTGAAAATAACATTTATAAACAGTATATGGATATGTCACTCCGATATCTTGATGATTGTTGGCTTATTTGGACTGGCACAGTACAGTTGTTAAAACTTTTTGTTGGCAATTTGAATTCTAACCTTTTTGGTTTAGTATCTGTGTGGAGTTTTGATTTGTTTAATATGGATTTTCTCGATGTGAGTTACAAAATTGATTGATGGCTCTGTTCTGACTTCTCTATATCATAAGTCATTTACTAAAAATTCTTTACTTCAAGCCACTAGTTGTCATCCAAAACATATTATTGACAATTTATTTATTTATTTTACATTTGTTTAGTGGGAGTGTCCAACTGGGCAATAAGCCCATTTTTAGTGGAGGCCTGGTGAGAAAAGCTCCAAACAGAAAAAATGTGCAAAAGATAACAACATGACAAGAATACTTTTATGACTGCATAGGATAATAATACAAAAAAACAACGAATGCATCAAAATGCAGTTACATTTACAAAATACATAGGCCAACAATGTGAGCACACTCCAATAATTGCAGACTAGACAGGTACAAAGTATCATTTAACAGTTAGATTTACTAATTCTTAAACTTATGCAATGAACAGAGTTATGGACAGATTTTATGGAGTTAGAAAATCTGTTTGGTAGATTGCTATTAGTCATTTGTTAGGAAAGGCAGTAGAGGACTCCAAGGAATGATTTCAACTTGAACTCTAGGTATGGAGGAGGTTTGAAAGAATTTGGATTGCAGTAAGAAGGTAGGCAGTCAAGGATTCTTGGATGGTTTTAATGATAGGGATAGTCAGGAGGCTGTAGCAGTGCTGAGACGGTAAGGACAGAGGGGGTATAGAGTTAACCAATGAATATTCCTAAGGCTCAGTTTTTTAGGTTGCTTTGCATCTGTAGTTCACTGGACAGCTATGAGCAAGAAGCTGACAGACTAGATAAAAGATTTATTGATAGGGGCTATAATGCACATATGGTTAAACAGACACCTTTGTTAGCTTCTAATATTTCTAGAGAAAGTTTATTATGGACAGGTCTGCCCACACGGTTAATAATGGCAGGAAAGATGTCAATGATTTTAAGGTGATATTTATTACCACATTTGGCATTAATACCTTTAAAATTAGAGATATGTTGAATAAATATTGGCAGTTTTTGAAATTGTATCCTTTTCTTGATCAATGTTTGGAAGATACATGTCGATCTGGTTTTAGACATGGTAAAAACATTAGTGAATATTTATCTTGGTATAAGAAAGGAAATATGTCAAATTCTGATGTTACTACTAATAAGGGATTGTACATATTGTGGTAACTGTGTATATTGTAAAGTAATGTCAAAAACAACATATTTTGCTTCAGTCAATACATCATGAATTTATGCCATCAGACATCTAATTACATATTCTTCTGAATGGGTTGTTTATATGGTGTGCCATTGTGGAGCATTTTATATTGGGCAGACTTTGAGACCATGGAAATAGCATATAGCATTACATTTAAGTGATTTGAAATGTAAACGTGAAATAAGTGCTTTATAAACATAAGTTAGAGAATGGTGATGCAGATGCATATTTTGCTTTTATTGGTATTGACTCTGTTGGTGTTGGGGGTTTGTCTCCAGAATTGAAACATGAACATTTGGATAGGAAAGAAAAGATGTGGATTATTAATTTAGGTACACTTTATAAGCCTGGATTAAATTAATATTTTTAAAAAACTTTCAGTGTCACCTATGGCTATACTATCATGAATGTGTTTGATGTTGGAAGCTAAGCAGGGTCAGGCCTGGTTAGTATTTGGATGGAACACCATTTGGGAATATTTATATTATCTATATTTTTATATGTATTGATATATATATATATATATATATATATATATATATATATATATATATATATACATATTTATGATTGCATATGAATGTTTATGTATATTTGAGTAACAGATTGCTTTTATATAAATAGCAGAGTCTGATTGTATTCTGGCCAGTATGCATTTGGTGTAATGTCCCTTTAAATGTACTTGTATTTAAGCATGCACTTTACTCTGGGATGAGTTTTGATTGACTTGCACTGATGACGTCAATGGGTCAAACCGTTTTTCTGTTTGTTTTTGGATTTATGCTATGCCATTTATTTTAAGGCTTAAAGTTAATAAATAGCCTTGAATACAATTTTAGTGCTGGTTGTTTTTATATGTTGTTATAACTTGTGGCTGTGCATCTTCTTTTTCTGCATTTGTGCACTTTTTTTTGAGTTTGATATATATATATATATATATATATATATATATATATATATATAGAGAGAGAGAGAGAGAGATAGGTTACTAGGCTAATAGCCCTGGGGCCCTTACAAGCCTAGCCAAGAGTTTATCCCCAAGAAAAAACTTCAGTCAGCACCTGTTGCCCCTGTCAGTAAGGGATACAGGTGGAACCCCTGGGACAAATTTGTGCTTTCCTATCCACTCATCAAGGTTGCGCTTGAAGAGAGTCAGTGAGGTGCTCTGTTTGACATGTATGGGAAGTCTATTTCAGAGATGGGGCAGCCTCTGGGAGACAAACCTTCTCTCCAGCAGGTTTTGTTGATGTCACATATTAGATTCAGGTGTTTCAAGCGAGTAATGCATTAGGAGTTAGACTTATGTATAGGGAGTGTCTCTAGTAGGGCAGGGTCTGAGATTGCCCTGTAGGCGAGACACAGATCACCCCTGAGCAATCTGTATGATACCAAATAGAGTGATAGTGATTTGAGCCCATCCACATAGTACAAGTGTTGGAGGCCATGGATTCTGTTTATGAGGTATTTCAGCAGCATTTCCAGTTGGTGCAGATGTTTTGAGAGGTACATACCAAACGGGGCATCAATTAATATTCTAATTAAGGAGGAGTATAGAGGGGTAATAACTTCCTTTTTCCTTGATGCAATCCCTTTACTTATGAGATATACCAAGTAAAAGGCTTTTCTGACCACCTCCATGATGGTCGAATGTGAGGTTATCCACCTGAGTACCCAGGTCTCTCACCGCAGGTTGTGTGCTTAGGGGGTTGCCGCTGATGTGGTAGTCAGTAGGGGCCATGTTTTTGTGGAATGATATGATGATACATTTTTTTGCATTTAGCTTGAGGCCATGACTTTAGCACCAGTCATTAGTTGCTGTGAGAACCTCTTGCACTATGTTAATATCATTTGGGGAGTCAGTGACAGCACCCAACTTACAGTTGATATCCGAAGTTCATAATATCAAATGTTCTAAAGAGTGAACATTTTGTTCTTCCTTGCTTTTCCAGCTGTCTGCTGTTGTGTGTGTGAGAGATCACTGTATAGCAAGGAATGGAAAACTGCCCATCCCCCACTGTTTGTTGTGCAATCTCAGAGACGGTGTATATAATTATCAGGGAGTGTGGGGGGCTCAATTAGGCTCAGAAGGGTTGCCCCCTGCATAAAACCCTGTTTTTTCCATGGTTTTGTGATTCAACCTTTTTGGATTGATGTTGTTTTGCTAGCTCATGTGACTATTGTTTTTCATTAATTCATTTTATATATATATATATATATATATATATATATATATATATATATATATATATATATATATATATATATATCAAGATATCTGCCTTTACTTTGAGGGGAAATATAATCATTTATTAGTTAAAACATTCATTTAGTTATGAAATAATGCTACAGATTCTTCCAGATTTGTACAAACCCAAAAGCACCATCTGTTTTCAGAAGACATACATCAAAATCTTTACATTCTTGAGAGCTAGAAAAAAGTATAAAGTTGATTTAATACCAGATGCTACAAAACTTTAAACAGTTGTTTGCCATATATTTTATTTTAGAGTTTCATAGTGTACTAGGGATATAAGGCCAATCAGGACCATGACTTTGGATGCGCAAAATAAACTATCTTTCTCATTCATGTATCTAGTGATATTCTAAACACAGATAATGAATCATATTGTCTAATATACAAATGAAGTTTATTCCATATACATACCATGGAATGCAGGATGAACTTCGCCCTTATGGTAGTATTTCATTACTCAGTTTTAAATGTAAATCCAAAGAAAGCAATAAAAATCACCAGAACCACAGACATAATATTGGTATAAAAACTTTTATTCAATGCTAGTGTTGAATAAAAGTTTTTATACCAGTGTATTGACATTGAATAAAAGTTTTTATACCAGTGTTATGGCCGTGGTTCCAGTGATTTTTATTTTTTTTTATTATTTTCTTTGGATTTGTGCATCAAGTCAACTGGGTTTATCACCAAACTATGCTGCTTTAAATGTAAGTCCATCACTTCCTGAGGCAAACCTAGTCTGAAGTAATTCAGTATTCATAACAAAGTATAGTTGCGAAAAAACTTACAATATTAGATGTTCTACTGATGATCACTTTTGCAGCATTCAAATAATATTGGTTTGTCTTAACAAAGTAACCTGAAGTCCATCCGGGGTACCAAAGCCAACAAACGTTCTTGATGGTCACACATCTGAGGTATGACCTAAGCCTATGGGCATAAGGGTACATATGACATCCTCAGACTGTCTCTAAAACAGAAAACCAGGAGACTCCTCAGAAAAAAATAGCAGAATAGTTAAGGTCAGCTAAAAGTAATGAAACATGGAGATGGTTCTCCCTTGGTCCATGAAACTTCAGAGGATACACATTGGAAAAAAATAGGACAAAAGGGAAGGAAGTAATATGGCAAAATTGACCAGTAGGGCATCTACTGTTATGGTGAGGTTTTACACAAATCTACAATGACATTCCTTAGATCACTCTTGAAGTATGCCAGAAGTATTGGGTGATTCCCAAAGCACATCAGTTAGAAAGGGTGGATGGACCAGGGACAGGGGAGCTGTTAATCAATCCAGATAGTACAGGTCTGGCAAAGAAGTTCAAGATCTAGAGAAATCATCTACCCTGTACTGTTTAGTGAAAGTGTGCACAGATGAACAAGTGTCTGCCTCTAAAGTAGTCCTGGAATCATTTCCTTTGTAAAGGGCTCTAAAAGAAGAAACAGCTCTAGTGGATCATGATGGGAATAACAAAAGTATATGGACTTAGAAATCAACTTGGCAATTGTTTTTTTGGAAACTGGATTGCCCAGCTTGGACTTCTGGAAGTAGACAAATAGCTGGTCCATTTTCCTAACGTATTTTGCCTTGTCCAAACATCATCTAAGCTGCCTGTACACATCCATAGAGTGTAGAAATCTTTCAGTCTTGTTTTTTTGGGCTAGGAAACAGGTATGCAGACTAATAGCCTGGTTGAGAAACAACTCCTTGTCCCCTTTAGGACTGACCCTAAGAGATATCCTATCCTTTTGAAAAATAAGGAAAGGGGGTGAGGCCATCAGAGCTTGTAGCTCAGAAAGTCTTCTGGCAGAAGTAATGGCCACTAGTAGAATGTTTTTCCAGTACAAAACTTTAGAGATGCAGAAGCCAAATTTTCGAAATGTGAGTGTGTAAGCTTTTTCAAGTAGGTATAGCCCACCCACATGGATTCAAATGAAGGATGACCATAAAAAACTGATTGACTTCAATTCTAGAAATTAGGTGTGGATTGAGGGATATATTTACAAAAGAGATATATTTTATGATATGTTTGGGTTTTAAAAATGGTTAAGCATACATGGTAGGATGGTAAAATACAAATCATTCTCAAATGTTTAAAACTTCCATTCAGTTAAAGCAAGATATTTATCAGTACTACAGTAAAGTAGAGCATATGACTGCCATTCTCATAGCATAGTCAAAAGGTAAACAAAACAGTTCTAGTGTATAAAAATTAAATAAAAATAGTTAATAAGAGTAAAAATTTAAAGTCACAACACTGACATGCTTGTAAAAAGATTTAAAGTGACAAGACTGACATGCATGTATTTTCTTTTTATTCAATGCACAAGAATAACAGGCAGACAACAGCAAATATAAATAATGTAAATATAAACGTGTTTGTTAAGCTAATACCTATTTATTTTTTACATTTTTTTTATAATTGTATAGTAACACCACACCAAACAGTTAAAGTTCTGAAGTTAAAAAAAAATAAATAAAATCACAGATGGAATTAGTCAAACAGTCTTTGTAAAATGAATGACAGAGCAGTTAAATAAATAAATAAATACTGAAATCAAAAGTTAAAAAAAATGTAAGCTAATTGTAAAATAATTTTTAGTTTGCATAGTTATACAAATCACAAATATAATACGATGTGTTTTATAACTGCATTTTACTAACAGATGATTAAAGGAAAAATGCTAAAAGGGTTAAATGAAATGTGAGCGCAAACCTTCCTAGACTGGATGAATAGTTACAGGAAATGTTGGAAAGATAAGATAAGAAACAAGACTGCCAGACAAATGGCTTGAGTTTTTCTAAAAAACTTATTGTTATTAAAACATAATTGTTAAAATGTTCACACGCAACACTATTTGATAATTATAATAAAACATCACAATTGTGCATATATGTCACTGATAAAAATAAAAAAACCTCAGTTACATCAAGTAGATGAGTTATAGTGTACATACAGTTCAAATCAATTATACAGGAGGGTACAAATAACTACTAGTAGAAGTAGCAAAGGCAACAGAAAAGAAAACAGCCAAAAATGATCAACTCACACAAAGGTCTATAGTTTGATAACCTAATAAAGCAAATGTATAACCAAAGTGTTGGGCTGCTATACATTTTATTCTCATTATAAAGCAAATAAACAATAGTGCAATAGTACAGGGGGAGGGGTACTTTATCAGTTTTACACAGATTGTGAGCAGTATTGCAAAAGGGTCTGAAATAAAGCTGCAGGAAGAAATAATATATCATTCCTTCTTGACAACACTCTTTCAGGGGGAGCGAAAAACAGGTATTAGTGCATTACAAATATTGGTAAACAGATTAAACCTGACAGGATAAGATATTTTACAAGTTGCTAATAGCTATCATTCTAGTTATTATTGTATTGTTTAATATTAAATTGTATTTACAGCCTGTTAAACTGTAAAGCTATACAAGAGATGACTTAAAATTGCTTTATTAAAGCTACACAAGAGAGAGTAAAGATATGTAAACATTGAGCAAGAATGGTCACTATTTTTAATATGTTTTTGGCAAGACAATGTTGGTATGCAAAAAGCATCTGGTGGCAATTTCACTAGATACTTCTAAAGAGACATAAGAATTTTCCAAGATTTTGCTTGATGTTAGTGTTACTAAATTTGTAGATTGGACTATGTACACATACAAAATAATTCAGTACAAATTAAATTAATGTCTAGTAAAAACCATGTTTAAAAAAAATTGGGTCCAGGATAGCTGCTAGATTGAAATGCACGAATAGCAAACAGTCTGTGTAAATTCATACTGTACAGATACATTGTAATAAGTTCAAAAGTAATTTGTTAAGTTGTAATATTATCACTGATTTTAAATTGGAATCTTATTGGTTACCCCAGTTAGAGGAAAATTATATTAAAATATTGTATTTATACAGCTAATGGACTAATATGTACATAGCATTCTAATATGTACATAGGATTCTTTAGTGTATAGATCATGTTTTTTTAAAATCCTCAAGTATTAAATATACTGAAATAATTGCATTCAAATATTTATTATTTAAGGCCAGTTCAGTACTTTACCAAGATGTTAATGGGCAGTTCAGAGACATGACCACAATGTTATGGTTAAAATGACATTGGAACTGTATATTTTCAGCAGTGTATAAATGCAGTAGCACATAGTTTTTGAAAAGTAAAGAGTTAATTCAACAGGTGCAAAGAGTTAATGAAAGAGTTCTAAGTCATAAATTAAATTTTATGATTGCAAAAAAATAAATTAATCAAGTTAAAAAATAAAACTAAAGCAGACACAGCTCATAACTGATAAAATATTTTCACAGAATGGTCTGTAAAAGAAAAAGTTGTTAAATACATTCAGTTTTAGTAGAAATACTTGATATCATTGTATTAACTATGTAAAACTGCATTTTGACTTATGCATCAAAAGAAGACTAAAGATTTTGTTTCTTGATGTATGTTCTATAAAAAATAAAAAGAGGGAATTGTAAGATTATGCTCAACAAGGTTTTAAGGTTGAAAGTAACTTTGTTACAAATATGCCTCATAAATAAGGAATAAGATAAAGCTTGCTTAAATGCAGAAACAGAGTTTAATAATATGTGATTAGCATTCATACTAAATGACTGTGACTTAAAAAAATAAGGAACTTGCTTATGAGTGTATTACACACACATCAAGAAAGCTGACTTCTTACAGACATGACAAGAATGTAATTTGCTTTCTTTAAAAAACTGACAACAGGACATGTTTTTCTAATAAAGTTGAAAAAAATATGCTTTTCTAATCCACAAGGCATTTCATTGAAGACAGTTTACTTATCAGCATTTGCACAAGAACAGATGTGTCAGCATTTGTGTCATCAAGGCAGTATCTTTCCAAAACCAAGAGGGAGTGTTTAACTAAAAATATATACCAAGTCTGTATTAAATCCTGTTATGTTAGGGGTACTGGTAGGGACACATTTTGTCCTGAGGTAAATGTTATATCTCTCACATCATCTGTACTATATGAAAAGTAAAGTAGAACATTTTCTGAAGCTGTAACAGAAGTATGTGTGGTTTATTATAAAAGTTATTGGTTACTGCTCTTAAAGACAGGTGCTGCAAAGTATATTCTCTCATCAGTGTATATTCTGCAAGTTTCTGTACGCAACAGACTGTGAATGCAACTATAACCAGACTTTGATTTCAGCAGAATCCAGCCAGCAAGACTGAGTGTCTTAAGAAGACTTCAAATCCATCACAGTAAGCATCAGAGTAACAGCACAGTACTGTAGCACAATTAAAATTAATTTTTCAGCTGATAAGTGTGGCTTGATAAAACAAATATGCTAAACCAACTCTTAAGGGCTCACACAAGTATAAAAGAATAGTATGAATCCCAGTTTGAATTGGATTCTGTTTGTTTTTGCGACAACAGATAGAAAAGCTTTTCCATTTGGATATGTAAGGTCTTTGAGTGGTAGGTTTGTCATATCCTAGAGAACCTGGAGTATTTTGTAAAAGGGATTAAACTTCTATCATCCACAATGTTGGGTTAAGTGCTAACAAGATTGGATGAAATAGAGAACTATTTTTCTGCTTGAGCAAGTCCACTCTGTGGGGTAACTTGTGATGGTAATCAATGACCAGATGAAAGGGGAACCAATGATACCTGGGCCAAAAGGGGAGTCACTAGCAAGATTTTTGGTCTGTCTCTTTGAATCTTTAACAAAACCTTTGGGATTAGGTGAAGTGGAAAGAAGGCATAAAGGAACTTCCGTTCCCATGAAAAAGACATGGCATCCATTCTTCAAGCTTGGGGGCAAGGATTATTGGAGCAAAACAGGCTGAACTGTTTATTGAGAGTGGAGGCAAATGAACCTATCTGTGGAATATCCCATTTGTGGACTACACCCAGGAAGAACTCCCTGTTCAACCTCCACAGGGGAGGGTAGCCTAACGGTTAAGGTGTGTGCCTTACAAACACAAGGTGCAGGGTTTGAGTCTCACAAGTGATAATTGGCTAGGCTTAAAATGGCTCACAAGGGTAGGTAGCTTAGTACTAATCTATGAATCTACCTTCAACCAACCTATGAACCTATACAATTGGATGGAAGAAAGGAAATTCACCCCAGGGATCACGTCAGTCGGCCTGTTAGACAGGGGTCCAGGGAAGTAAATAGTGTGGGAAGAAATAGCCAGGGAATTGTTATGGCTAGGCTTGTATAGGCCCTAGGGCTGATAGCCTAGTACCAACCTATGAACCTATGAACCATTTATGAGGGTCTTTCAGGAACCTGCTTAATGAATTCATCAGAACATTTTCCTGGGAAAGAATGTAAACTGCTTGTAGGGGCAGATTTGCTTTTTATAGCTCGGTTCCACACCAGAAGAGATAGTCTTCATAGTTTGTCCCACCTGTCCCACCTGTTTGTTTATATACCACATGACAGTTGTGTTATCTGTAAAATTCCTGAAGAGACCTGAGTTCTATATTTGTACAGCCTGAATGAGTGTCCACTGATGTACTCCTTCCTTTGAGACTCCATTGACTCTGAACTCTTAATGAGTCTGTCCAAGCACTCAAGGCTAAAACTGATGAATCTGTGTGCAGTTCCTGAGTGGGGACACTTGGTTTGAATGGCAGTCCTGGATTCAGCTGCATCGGAGAGATATGCTAATGTAACTCTCATTTTATAAAGGGAAAGTGAGGGATCTGGGTGTTCAATTGGTGGCAATAGTGAAACCAGAGGGACTTCAGACACCACTGTTTTTTTCTCGTGAAATCTGACAAAGAGAATTTTGGGGGTGGAGGCTGCCATGAACCCCTGAGCTCTTAGAATTTTCTTTGCTGCACAAGATGGAAGAAGAAAGAAAGACTGAAGGTTCATAGAGAGAGTCTGTACTTTTCCCTTGTAGGAGAAAAGCTAACATAAAACTTTTGTTCAGCCTGCAACCCAAAAAGACAAGGTCCAAAGTAATAGTCAAAGTTAACTTTTTTATACTGATCATGAAGCCCAGCCTGTGCTGAAAGGAGATAGTATAGTTGAGATTCCTTAACAGGTCTTCCTGTGAGGTTGCCAGTATGAGAAAGTCATCGAGGTATGAGAATATTTAAATTCCACGAGTACTGCAAAAAGCAATAGCTGGTACTAAACACTTTGTGAAAACTCAAGGGGCTGTAGATAACCCAAAGATTAAAGCAAAAAACCAAAAGTGTGATGAGCAATCTGGGAACCTGAGGGACATGATGTAAAAAGGGGTGAATGAGAATGCAAAGGTAATCATCCTCCACATCCCACAATACCAGAAAAGCCTGGGGTAAGATGAAGAGCAAGAGAGGCTAAGGGAAAAGCATTTTGAAGAATGTGCCTTACGAAACAGATTGAGGTGAGACAGGTCCTGAAAGAGTCTCCAGTATCCTTCTTTCTTGGCACCAGGAAAACTCATAGCAAGCACTAATAAACCTTAGCACTAGACCCCCCCCTATACTATAGAGAAGGACAAAGCTCTCTATTTGACCTTACCAGCCAATCAGTAAAACAGTTCACTGTATCTATCCAGGCATGTCCAAAGGGCAGTTTCAGGTGTACTCTCCAGTCCAACTGGTGAATCTGGGCATTTTGAGGCAATGTTACAATTGCCTCATGTACACAGACAACCCACTCCTCCTTCCACCAAACACTAATACACGTGAGAGATGCAATTATACAGCCAAACTGGAGGCTAAGCTCTCTCAACCCAAGACTGGACCAGGCAGTCAAGAGGAGAAGGGAATTACTTGCATCACACCACCAGTCTCACATAGACCTATGAAACCAGCACTGTCAAAAAACAAACATAAATACACAACAACATAGGTTCATAGATTAGTGCTAAGCTAACTGCCCTTGTGAGCCATTTTAAGCCTAGCCAATTATCCCTTGTGAGACTCAAACCCTGCAGCTTGTGTTTGTAAGGCAAACACCTTAACCATTAGGCCACCCTCCCAACCCCAAGTGAATGACCTGAGCCATACCTCCCTGGACTACATACATACATACTCAGAGGCTCTAAATAAAAATCTGCAAAAGCAACAGAGACCTCCAAAGCAGACATCCAAGCAACCACCACCCCCAACACAAACCATGAAACACATACTTCACAAAACCAGTGTGCCACACAATCACAGCCCTTAAGGCAAAATAACATACCCAACACACAAGTAATAGATCACTCTATAGTCATGTACACTGACGTTGCACTCACTAGGCTGAACAAGGAGAAGGTTACTGTTAGTTGCCAGTCAGGTGCCAGGATCCGCCACATAACACAAGCACTCAGGTCACTAAAGAACAAGTACAAATATGACTCTGTCATTGTCCATGTTGGTGTGAATGACCTGAGCCGTACCTCCCTGGACTACATGAAAAGAGACATGGAGGAGCTCTCTGATCACGTAGCCCAGGCCGGTATGACCCTGATCCTGAGTAGCATCCTGCCCTCACCAAGAATGATGATGAGAAAAAATTATCAATTTCAACAATTAGCTAAGCTTTTGGTGTCATTCAAAGGGGATCCAGTGTCTGTCAGCCTGTGATGACATGTTCGACAAGCCACGCTGCTTCACTAGAGATGGCTTGCACCTGTCACCGTTAGACTTTCGAATACTGGCTAAGGCTCTTGCCAGCCCTATAGTTCCTTTTTTAGGCAAGGTTCAAAAGACAAACCCACCGCCGTAAATAGCACAAGTAACAAAAAACTGAGGGTAATGCTACTCAATGCCAGAAGTCTAAACCTCAAAATGCATGCACTCGAGGTACTCCTCAGTATGGAGAAAATCGATAAATGTGCAGCAACAGAAACCTGGTTCAAGGCTCCAGAGAACACCCCAGGACTATCAGGCTACAACTCATACCATACATTTTGGCCACAAAACCTGGACCGAAATACAAAAGGCGGGGGAGTATCCATATTCATCAAGGATACCCACACCTCCTAGTTAGTGGCACAGCATGATGCTTCAGAGATCATCCACGTGCAACTAACAATGGGCAAAGCTGCTATTCAAATTATAGCTTGCTACAGATCACCCACCATGTCCCAGGACCCCCACTCCACATTCCTGGAAACACTGGGAAACATAAAGGTCCTACCAAACACCCTGATATTGGGGAATTTCAATTACCCAAACATTAACTGGGAGAACTACTCAAGTACAAACTCCCTTGCCCAACATTTCCTAGAATTTATAAACTCAAATGCCCTGAATCAACTGGTCAACACCCCCACCAGAGGTAACAACCTATTGGACCTGGTCATCACCAACATGGGCGACCGGTGTTCCACACCGGAGGTCAACCCCTTGCTGGTTAGATCTGACCATAACTAATCACTCTGGATATCCACATTCCGCCACCACCCCTGGTCAAAGAAACCACTGTGAAAAACTTTTCAAAAGCAAACTTCACATTTCTTAAGACCGAGGTGGGAAGTTTCAAAGCCCCCATGCTAAAGGATAATGCAGTCCAAGCTGCAAAATCCTTTACTAATGCACTCTATGGGCACCTACAAGAATGCATGGATCATGGTATCCCAAACAAAACCAAGACTCACTCCTCCAAGAAAAGGAAACCAGTCTGGTGGACCCCTGTCATAAACAAACTATACAATAGAAGGATGAAACTAGTACAGAAAAGAGTAAAATCCCAAGTAGGGAAGACATCCCTGATCAGTATCAGCAAGAAACTACGTTCACTCATAAAATCATCCAAGGCTAGCTTCGAAAGAAAAATTGCCATGGACTCCAAAGATAACCACAAGGCATTTTTTAGCTATGTCAAGAATCTAAGTGGCAATTCTCAGATCTGCTCGGAGTTAGTGCAGACTGGCACAAAATACACTGAACCACTGATATAGCCAACATCCTAGAAGACAAGTTCAGTGCAAACTTCACCCCACCCTCACCCTCAAAAGGGCCCATAACTGTACCAGAAGAATGTAGTGCCCCTGAAATCACAGACACTCAGGTTAAAACAGCCCTCTCCAAAGCCAAAAACACAGCATCAATGGGACCGGATGGTGTCCCAGGCTGCATCCTACACGAGTTCAAAGATAAAATAACCCCTCTCCCAAACACACTGTTTAAACTCAGCCTCTCCACAGGCTACATGCCCACAGAGTGGTGCACAGCAATGATTATTCCGCTCCACAAAGGTGGAGCCACAATGGACCCCAGGAACTATCACCCTATAAGCCTGACTAGCTTGGTCTGCAAAGCTATGGAGCGCATAATCATGGATCTCATTAACAGAGACATTGGAAACCTCCAAACACTGGACCCTACCCAGTTCAGCTTTGTTAAGGGCAGATCATGCCTCCTAAACCTGGTGGACTTCTTTGAGACAGTTACCAAGGCTATAGATGATGGAAAGGTGGCCCACACAGCCTACCTAGACCTCACAAAGGCCTTTCACAACATTCCCCACTCAAGTATTATAGACAAGATCACCAGCCTGAACATAACCCTCTACATCATGAGATGGGTTGTCAACTGGCTCACGGACAGAACCCACATGGTAAGAGTTGCGGGAGCTAGGTCTGACTCTAAACCGGTTGCAAGTGGCATTCCCCAGGGCTCAGTCTTAGGACCCCTCCTGTTCGGCATATACTTCTCAGAGGTACAGGCAAGAACAGGAGGACTATGGCTGACCAAGTTCACAGATGACTGCAAACTAGGGGCTATAACTGACTCTCCGGCTGACACAGACATCCTCCAAAAGGGTCTCACTGAGACAGATACCTGGTGTCAAAATCATGGCCTCAAGCTAAATGCCAAAAAGTGCATAGTCATCCCCTTTGGAAAAAACAAAGTACCCACAAACTACCACATAGGTGGTAGCCGCCTAAATACCAAAGACATAACAAGGGATCTGGGGACTCAAGTAGATAGTAACCTCCCCTTTGACAATCACATTGCCAAAGTGGATAGAAAATCCTTCTGTGTGGCCCACCTAATCAGAAAAGGGTTTGCATCCAGATCAAAAGAGGTCATTGGGCCCCTCTATGCATCACTCATCAGACCCATCATAGAGTACAATGCCCCATTTGGGATGTACCTTACAAGACACCTTCAACAACTGGAAAGACCACAGAAGTTCCTCACCAAGAGGATCACTGTCCTCAAGTAGATGCCCTATGCAGCTCGACTGAAGAAATTCCAGCTGTACTCAGTTGCATACTGCCTACTCAGAGGTGATCTCTGCCTGACATACAAGGCCGTGTCAAACCCAGAATTGATTGACATGCTCCACCTAAAGAAAACCATATCCCCTCGAGCCACATGCTCCAGGGATCTAAACCTCACCACAACAATAAATAGGACATGCTGGAGGGATAGATTTCTGTCCCAGAGACTTCCCATGCTCTGGAACAGGATTCCAAGCTACATTAGCCAGAGCTCCTTGCTAACCCTCTTCAAGAGAAACCTTGACGAGTGGATGGGAAACAGAAAGTTTACCCCAGGGATCACTTCAATGGCTCTGCTGGACAGAGGCATAGGGAGCTAATCTAAGGAGGTGGCGAAAGCCAACATATTCCGGCTAGGCTTATAAATGCCTTCGGGCATATAGCCTAGTACCTACCTATGAATAAAAGTCTTTTCCTTGAATTTGTGGAGGTACACATTGCATGATACCTTGGTAGGGAAGACCTTGAAGAATGGGAGGGAGAAGATGTAATCAATTGAAAGCAGGAGGTGGAATGCCTGTGAAGGTTGGAGTTTCCTTTCAAGTCACTTTGAAACCTTGTTGAGTGATAGAATTAACCCACTTGTCTGAGGTGTTACAATCTAAGTTTTGATGAATATAAAGCATTACTCGATCTAGAGCATAATTGTGGCATTGTTATAAAAGAAGCAGATAAGGGTGGTGCTATTGTTCTTATGGACCTAGACAAGTACTTAGCTGGTGTTAAAAATATATTGAATGATGATACAGCCTTTGTGGAAATCAATGTTAATGATGTGCTTAAGTGCATACAAAATGTTAATTTAACAATATACGAGTTGCAAATTAATAATGATATAGCATTGGATTTATTTCATTATTTTACTGCTCCTAGCCCTGTTATACCCAGGGTGTATGGCCTTCCAAAAGTACATAAATGTTTGCAAGATCACCCAATGAGACCTATTGTTCAGGAAGGGGATGGATCACTGAATCCATATCTTTATACCTGCAGAATGTATTAAGTGATTACGTAAAATATGTTAAAAGTTTTATCAAGGATACTGGTGATTTTCTAACTCAACTTCGTGAGTGGTATGATGTTAATGTGATTGATAATTGTTTTAGTGCAGCATTAGATATTGTTTCACTTTTTACTGTTATCCCTAAGATTATGGAATATGTGCAATAAGAGAATTTCTAGTTGAAATAAATGAAAAGAATGGTAGACAAATTGAAACAATATGTGAATTACTGCAAAATGTTTCCATAGCTTCATAGGTGTGTACTAGGCTAATGGCCCTGGAGCCTTTACAAGCCTAGCCCCAAAATATTGCCCAGGAATCATGCCACCTGATGTTAGTTCACAGTGCCCCTGTCCAATAGGGCAATTGGAATGATTCTTGGAGTGAACTTTCTGTTACCCATCCACTCGTCAAGATTTCTCTTGATGAGGGCCAGCGAGGTGCTCTGCTTGACATGAATGGGAAGCTTATTTCAGAGTATGGGCAGTCTTTGGGAGATGAACCTGTCCCTCCAGCATGTTCTGTTAATTGTGGTAATGAGGTTGTGATCTCTGGAGTGTGTGGCGTGGGAGGGATGTGATTTCTTTAGGTGTAGCATTTCAAGTAGGGCTGGGTTGGATGTGGCTTTGTAAGTCAAGCAGAGGTCACCTCTAAGTAGATGATAAGAGACTGAGAACAGCTGAAGTTTCTTGAGTCTGTCCATGTAGGACACATGTTTAAGGCCTAGGATTCTTTTTTTGAAGTACTGTTGTGGCCTCTCCAGCTGTTGTAGGTGTCTGTTCAGGTACATGCCAAATGGGGCATTATATTCGATGATTGGTCTAATGAGAGATGAGTAGAGAGGGATGATTACCTCTTTTTTCATTATGTGAAAGCTTTGGTTATAAGATGTGCCACTAGAAGGACTTTCTGACCACAGTGGCAGTGTGATGGTCGAAGGTGAGGTGGCTGTCGACCTGGGTGCCCAGATCTGTTATGGCTCCTTCAGTTTTCAGTGGGCTCCCATCAATGTGGTACTTCATGGGAACTGAGTTTTTTCCAAAGGGGATGATAACACATTTTGGCATTAAGCTTCAGGCCATGGTTCCAACACCAGTCATTTTTCTCAGAGATAGCCTTTTGTAGGATGTCTGCATTACTTGTGGAGTTGATTTTGACTCTTAGCTTGCAGTCATCAGTGAACATGGCCTGCCAAAGTCCTTCTGTGTTGGCCTGGACTTCAGAGAAGTAGATGCCAAACAGGAGAGGGCTCAGGACCGAGCCCTGTGGGACTCCATTTGTGACTGGTCAACAATCTGACTTGGAATCTGCAACATTAACTCGGTGGGTCCTGTCTGTGAGACAATTTGCAACCCACCTAGCAATGTAAGGATTGATGCTTAGTTTGGTGAGTTTATCAATGATACCTGAGTGGGGAATGGTATCAAAGGCCTTGGCCAGGTCATGGTAGGCTGTATGCACTGCCTTACCCTCATTCACAGTCTTGGTGACTGGCTCGAAGAAGTCATCCAGGTTCAGCAGGTGGGATTTCCCCTTGACAAAGCCAAACTGTGTGGGGTCAAGAGTTTGGAGATTGCCAATATCTTTGTTAAGCAGGTCTATGATGATGTGCTCCATAGCTTTGCATACCAGCCTTGTCAGGATAATGGGGCGATAGTTCCCAGGGTCTGTAGTTGCTCCCCCTTTATGGAACGGGATGACTGTAACAGTGCACCATTCATTACGGACATAGCCTGAGTTAAGGCTATGATTTAACAGGGCACACAGATCTGGTGCCAGTTTGTTTTGTCGCTCATGTTGGATGCAGCCAGGGATATTGTCAGGTCCCATGGATGCTGTATTCTTGGCATTGGACAATGCAGCTTTTACTTTTGCCACAGAAATGGTGGGTACTAGACTTTCTTCTGGTACTGTGATAGGGCCCTTGGTGGGGGAGAGGGGTAAAATTGGCACTGAATCTGTCGGTCAGTATATTGGCTACATCTGTTAGCTCAGTATAGGAGATGCCATTGTGTAATAACTCAGAGCAAATCTGGGTATTGCCTTTGAGGTTTTTGATATAGCTATAGCAGGCTTTGTGGTTGTTTTTGGTGTCAGCTGCAATTCTGCCTTCATAGCTGGCTTTAGAGGATTTGATAAGGGATTTCAGCTTTTTGTCGAGACTGATAAGGGATGTTTTCCAGTCTTGTGACTTCATTTTTTTCTGCAACAGTTTCTTCCTTCTGTTGTAGATTTTATTGATGGCTGGGGACCACCAGATTGGCTTCCTTTTTTTTTGGAGGAAAGCATCTTAGTTTTATTTGGTATGGCAAGGTCTATGCATTTGTGTACATGCACGTACAGTGCACTGATGTATGATTCGGCAGTCATGCAGCTATTTTCCATTGGCATGGGTGCCGTAAGTTAGCCACCTCTGGTTTTAGGAGCCCAAAGTTGGCTTTAGAGAAGTTATTCAGGGTGGTCACCTAGGCGGGGGGGGGGGTGTAGATTTCCATGTTGATCAATTTGTGGTCAGATTTAACCAGGGAGGAATTGACTATAGGTGTGGAGCAACGGTCTCCCATGTTGGTGATAACCAGGTTGAGGATGTTGCTTCCTCTAGTGGGGGTCAGAATGAGCTGGTCCAGAGCATTGGAACTGATAAATTTCAGAAAACGTTGGGTCTGTACATTGGTACTTGAATAGTTTTCCCAGTTGATGGAAGGGTAGTTGAAGTCACCTAGTATGAGAGTATTGGGTTGGACCTTGATAGATTCCAGGGTGCTTAAAAACTTGGAGTGAGACTCTAGGGACATGTTTGGGATTCTGTATCAAATTATGACTTGTATTGCCATCTTACCTACTGTTAGTTGTACCTGAAGTATCTCAGATGCATTGTTCTGGGCTACTAGTCTAGAGGTGTGCGTATCCATTAAGAATATGGAGACACCACTGCCTTTGAAGTTTCTGGCCGTATTCTGGGGCCAAAAGGTATGGAATGAGGTGTAGCCTGGGAGTGCAGGGGTTCTTTCTGCCTCTATAAACCAGGTCTCCATTACAGCACAGATTTAAACATTCTCCATTTTGCAGAGAGCTTCAAGTGAGTGCATCTTGAGATTGAGACTTCTGGCATTGAGCAGCATGACCCTCAGATTGCATTTGTTTGTAGCTGTTACAGTGGAAATTTGGTCTTTGCAACACTGCTTAAAAAAGACACTATAGGGGTGGCAAGAGCCTTAGCCAGTAGCCGGAATCCCAGGAGTGACAGATGCAGGCCGTCTCTGGCAAAGCATCGAGGTCTGTCGATGATGTCATCCCAGGCAGACAGATACTGGATCCCCTTAGAGTGACACCAGAAACTTAGCCAATTGTAGAAGTCAATCATTTTCTGCTTATACTGTGGTATCATTCTGGGTGACAGTAGAATACTGCTCAGGGCTAGGGTCATACTGGCCTAGGCCACATAATCCGAGAGTTCCATCACATCTCTTTTCATGTAGTCCAGGGAGGTACATCTCTGGTCATTCACACCCACATGGACAATGACTAAGTCATATTTGTACTTGTTGTGGAGTGACCTGAGTGCATGTGTTATGTGGCGGATCCTGGCACCTGATAGACAACTGACTGTCACCTTCTCCTTGTTCAACCTAGTGAGTAGGACATCAGTGTGCCTCACAATTGAGTCTCTTATGATTAGTACATTGGGCAAAGTGTTTTGCCTTAAAGGCTTGGGTTGAGGGGCACACTGTGGTGGTGAGCTATGTGTTCTGGCATTGATGTTGTGTTGTGGTGGTCAAGTGCATTTCTGCCTTTGGGGTCTCTGTTGTTTGGGTAAATATTTATTGAGACCCTCCGCAAAGGTGGGTGTATGGTTTGTGTTTCTATGTGTGGATTGTGATGGTTGGTGTTTTAGAGGGCTGTGTGTTCTATGTAGTGAGTTGCAGGTGTTGACCTTCTCCTCTTGACCAGTTAGCCCAGTCTTGGTTGGAGCAAGCACTGCTTCCAGTTTGGTGATATAAGTGCATCTCTCACAGGTATGAGTGTTGGGAGGTAAGAGGCGGGTTATCTTTGTACATTAGACAGTTTCCGCACTGTCTCAGAATGCCCAAGTACCAGTTTAGCAGGAGAAAGCACAGGAAATTGCCCTATAATCATACTGGGAGGGGTGGTCATAACTAATAAGTACTGATGCTGTTACTGCATAGGAACAGCTAGTGCTGATAGCACCTAAGTATGCTACAACAAGTGCTACAAAAACCTGTTAAAGTGCTAGCTGATTAAGCTAAATGAAGTTCAAGAAGTAAAAGATCAAGAACATTCTAAGGCGAAAATTGAAGAGCAGATTTTCTGGCACCGGTAATAATTTACCTCAGCTGAGTGCCGCTGCACAGTGCACAAGCATGGGCTTTTAAACCAGAAAGTTGAAAGGTATGGAAAAAGTGCCCAAACGGCCAATGAACTACAATTAGTGGACCAGAAATCACTCATTTTGTGAATAACAACCTCTTCATAGTTGACAGTAGGTACTACCATCAACTAATGGGTGTGGCAATGGGCACAACTGTAGGGAACACATACCAATTCGGCTCTAAGAAAGTGGGAAGACACATACATTTTTAATAATTCCATTTATTCATTGAAGATACCATTTTTTCGTAGATTTGTCGATGATGTTTTTCTTGTGTGGGTTGGCAGTGAAATTGAACTATTGCAATTTGTTGCCTACTTTCATGTAACTACTGACTTTTTGAAATTTAAATTGACTTATTCTAAACTGAGAATTATTTTTTTAGATGTTGAATTGTTTGTTAATGAATAAAACTGTATACAGAAAACTGTTACATAAGAATAAATAGCTTCATACAAAAAGTATGGATGCGCATTTTATTTTCAGTAGTATTGTAAAAGCGCAGTACAGTAGGATTAGTTGGTTGAATGCAGATAATGACATCTACCTTACCCAAATGCATGAAGTGATGGAACAATTTATTGATAGAGGGTATAATAAAGCCCTTTTGGAAAAACTCTATCATGAAGATTTTAGTGAATGAAGTAATGTAGCAAGACCATACTTCAGTTCCACAGATCTGAATCATTCCATCCAAAGAAGAAATAATAGTAATAAATTGTTTTATGTCACCAGATTTAATAACTGTAGTAAGGATATAGAAACCATTATATGGAATAATTGATGTATTTTACTATCCCTTGCTAAATCGACTAAATTCATTAATACCCTTACAACTTTTTCTTATAAAAATTGTTCCAGCCTTAAGAAGCATCTCTATTATAAAGATTTTTTGCAGCATGTAAATGTGGTATCTACCAGACAAGGAACTGTTCCTTGTCATAATTGTTCAGTTTGTGAGACTATAAACAAGAAGAAATGTTTTGTACATCCTACTACTAATAGGAAATATATGTTAAACTGTTATGCTAATTGCAATACTCATAACATTGTTTATTTGGCAACTTGTAAATTATGTTCTGCCTTCTATATAGGCAAATCAACCAGAATGTTAATATCATTAAAGTGTTGACGTGATTTCACATGGTTTGTTTTATTTATTTACATTGTAAAACCTATCAGTCCTCTTAGGAGCTGGAGCTCAACAGCCAGAGGAAGTAGAAGTAGAAGTGGATGCTAATGCATCAAAAAAGGCCTCAGAATGGAAGATCAGGAGCTGGCATGGGGGCACCTACCACCAATAAATTGTAATGCCTCTTCTGCACATCAGAAACTTG
This sequence comes from Protopterus annectens, assembly GCF_019279795.1. NCBI lineage: Eukaryota > Metazoa > Chordata > Ceratodontiformes > Protopteridae > Protopterus > Protopterus annectens. The sequence continues at coordinate 1,463,208,446 of NC_056732.1, forward strand.
TCTAGTTTTCAATTTAAAATGCTGCCTCCTTTTTGTGATGGTTTCCCATGGAAAATTTCCTCAACGGAAGAGTGAGTGGATAAGTGTATCTTCCGCATTTTAAGCCATTTGGCCTGGAGAGTGAATTTATGATGAATTAGCTAGAGAGTGTTCATCTGAATCAGATTCTTTGTCCTCCTAAGAAGCAGATTTCTGGCATTTTTTTCTGAGGAACAGGGAGAAGAAAGGAAGGAGGCTTAAGGGACAAAATGGCCTTCTATAGATCCTGTGAAAATTCCATATATTCCTTTTTTAAGATGTCTAAGAAGGAGAAACATTATTTGTCTTTTGTTTCTTCTTCTTGGAGGAGAGCTTTTGCAAAATGTGGAAGATCCAACCCCTGGAATACCTCAGTCAGGGTTCCATGCACCACTTCCCTATCCAAGATTTGATATATGCCCTCCCAGTCTCAGAAATAAAAACACTTGATTCCCACTTCTAGTATGATCAGTTGTATCAGACATAAAAGTCAAACACTAAACTGACCTTTGGAGGGGAAGCAGTAGTGGGAGCCTAAGAAATGATCAGGTGTACTGCAGGTTCCTGCAACACAAATGGGGCAGACTATGTTTTCACGCCTTGGCCTTTCGAGTTTCCTTTTAACAGCAAATGGTACACTGGATGCCAAGGGTTCCACCACGTGTTAATTGGAAGGTGCTTCAAGTGCTAAGTCTCTAAATAAGTATTTAATGAAGAAAGGTGCATATGTAGGATTTTTGGAACACGACTGACAAATCTGTCAATTCTTATAGGCATGTTCATTCCCAAGACAACACAAGCACTGGGAGTAGAGGTTCTTACAAGTGATCTGCCTGTCACAATAAAAATTCCCCTCTCTTAGCTGACATCTAACATATTTAGACACTGAAGTGCAAGAAAAAAAATGGAATGTTCCACAATGGGGCGCTATCTGAATAAGAGATGGGTGAGGTAGCACTAACAACCATGCAAACACACTGATGGATGTGAGACCTGCATTTAGACTGGCAGAGAGATAGGCTGAGCATCTCACTTTAATATATCTGCTTACATACCTTTATACCTAAGGGCTTAGGTCATATATTGGATATATATATATATATATATATATATATATATATATACATATATATATATATATATATATATATATATATATATATATATATATATATATATATATATATATATATATATATATATATATATATATATATATATATATATATCGGCAACTCCCTTTGGCCCATTTTCTGCATGGGTCATGGTGTTGTCACTTCCATCTCTCCCTAATCAATGCCACTCTCCTACCTTCTTCAACACTTATGCCTGACTGCTGCAGGTCTTGCCTTACACAATCCATCCAGCTTATTGCCGGATCCTCTCATTTTCTCTTGCCTTCTTCCTGCCCATCCCAAATCTTCTTCACCAGATTGTCTTCTGCTTTTCTGCACATGTAAGCTGTTCTCTTTGACATTTTCTGTAATTGGGCCTACTTTGGCTTCTGGTCATATGTCCTCGTTTTGTCATCTGTCCCACAGTGTGCAACCTACCACCCACCTCAGGCACTTCATCTGCATCACCTCTAGATTACTCAACTGCTCCTCCTTTACTGACTAGGTTTCTATATCATACACTAGTACTGATCACACCAATGTTTTGTACACCTTACCTTTCAACTTCTTTGGCATTCTTCTGTCATATGCTACCGTGACACTCTGTGCCAGTTGGTACAGCTCCTCTGATTCTAGCTGTGATCTCCTCATTCAGATTTCCCTTCTCCTCAACCACCCCTCTCAGATACTTGAAACTGTTAACTTGTTTGACTGTTTTTCCTTCTATCTCAGTTTTCAGCTGCTTCTGATTTCCCTAATTTACTGCCATGGCAACTGTCTTATCTATGCTCAGTTTCATCCCATGTGCCTTCAGTTTTGCATTCCATTCCACTACACTTTGCTGAAGTTCTTGCTCAGTCTGCCTGTGATGCCACATCATCTGCATATGGCAACTCTGTTGACCTGTCCTGTTCAACCTGATTGCAAATGTAGTCAATCACCAGTATGAACATCAGTATTCTATACTATATTATACATGATTGCCCCACATTAGGAATGTGACCCCTTTAAAAGAAATGTTTTATGTTTTCAACCTTGGAAGTGTCTCTTTTTTTCATAGTGATCTCACAGGGTTTCAGATGTTTTGGGGTTGAATAAATACTTGACTATTAAAAGAGATGTCATTATGCATAGTAAACAACATAAGCATATTTACATAAATGCATCATATATTTCCCCATTTTAGGTAACCTTCAAATTAAAATATTTTGGCAAAAGTTTTCCTATGATTTGTGCAGTTATGACAGTAACATTTACAGAGCTTGGAAAGATTTGTCCAACAGCACTGTAGAAAATAGATAAATCTCCTAAAGTATTGTTTTTCAAGCAGTATCGAGCTCTGTACTTCCCCCAGTATGATAAAAGGACATTAGCTACATGATTGCTTTTATATTGTGCAAAGTCAGCACTGTTAGTATGAAATGAGATGTTATTCTCTCTATTTTATATACTCAAAAAGAATATATTTTTTAATATTTTTACTTGACTTCTTTTAATTGAGCAGTTTACAAGTCTTTTATAACTATACACAATTATTACTTTTTTTGTGATTTCCTAATTTGCTCCTCATAGGTTCATAGGTGTGTACTAGGCTAATGGCCCTGGAGCCTTTACAAGCCTAGCCCATAGGATTACCCTGGCATTGTGCCACCCGACCTTAATTCCTAGTAAAGTAATGGAGTGATCCCCAGGGTGAATTTTCTATTTCCCATCCACTCATCAAGATTTCTCTTGAGGGCCAGTGAGATGCTCTGTTTGACATGTATGAGAAGTCTACTCCATAGCATGGGCAGTCTCTAGGTTATGAATCTGTCCCTCCAGCATGTTCTGTTGATTGTGGTAATGAGGTTGAGGTCTCTGGTGCATGTGCAGAGGGATTGGGATTTCTTTAGATGTAGCATTTCTAACAGAGCTGGGTCAGACATGGCTTTGTAAGTCCAGCAGAGATTGCCTCTAAGTAGGCGATATGAGAAAGAGAACAGTTGGAGTTTTTTGAGTCTGTCCATACAGGACAAGTGTTTAAGACCTAGGATCCTCTTTGTGAGGTACATTTGTGGCCTCTCCAGTTGTTGCAAGGTGTCTAGTGAGGTACATGCCAAATGGGGCATTGTACTCAATGATTGGGCTAATGAGGGAAGAGTAGAGGGAGACAATGACCTCTTTCTTCTTGGATGCAAAAAGTACAGTTGTGTACACTTACCATAAATGTAGATGTTCGAGTGTATTCACTGTTGCAGTCATTACATTTGGGTAATCTGCTGGCAGGCTGCCCTCAGTTGACCTGAATATCAAAGTCTTGGGTCCTGCGTCAGTTGCTGTTTCCTCTTTCATGACGTCAGGTTGTCAGGGGTATAAAACATGCAGCCGATGCCATTTTCTTCAGTTTTTATTGCCCCAGATGTCAGGTGCCCCCCAAATGGAGAGCTTAATATATATATATATATATATATATATATATATATATATATATATATATATATATATATAAATGCAATTGTAACAACATAAACTTTACTTTCATCTAAAAGGAAATACATCACAAAGGCTGTAGAATATAGTGAAGGAAAGAGTAGTTCTAGAAAAAAGGGGGATGGCGGGTGGGTAACCCAGACTGTAACAGTGAATACATACGAACATCTACATTTATGGTAAGTGTACACAACTGTACTATGTTCTTCATGTTTCACTGTTGAAGTCATTAAATTTGGGTAGAATCCCAAAGCTATGGATGGGAGAATGGAGCTAAATAGCATTAGGAGCGGCTATAAGGCCCTGCAGAGAGTACAGTTTTGTACCTACCATAAATGTAGATGTCCGATAGGTATGCATCTGCAGTCATAACATATGGGTTGTCCTGCCTCAGGCAGCCCTTCGGTCGGCCGGATTCCAAAGTCTGGGTCTGGCCTCAGCTGATGTCGCACTTTCCCCGACTTCAGAGCGTCTGGGGTATAAAAGCATCAGCCGACGCCATTTTCCTCAGTTTTTCTTGCCCCAGATGCCAGGTGCCCTCTAGGAAGGCTAAATTTGGATAAATGCTGAAAAGTTCCAAACATTTGCAAATTATATACATGTATAAACAAACAAATACACCATAATAGATTCCCCCAGCTAGCTGAAAGAGGGGTAAGCACCCTAGGAATACCACAGAGGGAAGGAGGAGGGAATCCTGACTGCAGATGCATACCTATCGGACATCTACATTTATGGTAGGTACAAAACTGTACTATGTCCTTCAAGGATGCATCTGCAGTCATAACATATGGGTAGAATACCATAGCCAATCTGGGGGAGGAGGTACTAAGAGAAGGATGGTGTAGTTAAGATCCCCTGCAGTACTGCAGTTGCAAACCCTGCTCTGGATCTAGAATATAAAGGTAGATTGTAATGCTTGGCAAATGTATGCACGGAGCTCCAAGTAGCAGCTTCTAAAATGTTCTTGGTAGCCACCCCTCGTAGGAAAGCTGTAGTGGTGGCTGTGGCCCTTGTGGAGTGAGGCCTGATATTTTCAGGAACTGTCTTTCCATGAAAGGAGTAGCAAAAGCGAATGCAATTTCCTATCCATTTTGAAATTGTCTGTTTGGAAATTGCTCTTCCTTGTACCCCAGTTGCATATGCTACAAAAAGTTGGTCAGTTTTTCTGCTAGTTTTTGTTCTGTCCAAGTAGTAGCGTAGTTGTCTGTGTACATCCAGGGTGTGCAAAAGTTTTTCCCCTTTATTCTGTGGATTAGGGAAGAAAGTAGGCAAGTGAATAGCTTGGTTCAAGGATACCCTAGATACCACCTTTGGCATGAAAGTAGGATTGGTTCTTAGTGACACTCTATCCTGGTGAAAAATAAGAAAAGGCTGCACTGCCATTAAAGCTTGTAACTCAGATACTCTTCTTGCTGAAGTGATTGCCAGAAGGAATGCAGTTTTCCAAGATAGAAACTGTAGATCCACTGATGCTGCTGGTTCAAAAGGAGGTAGTGTCAGTTTTTCCAGCACAAAATTGAGATCCCATGCAGGTAGAGGGGGGTCTTCTTGGAGGTTTAACATTTTTGATCCCTCTCAGAAATTGTCTGAGAAGAGGGTGTGAGAAGATGGGTGGATCCACATTGTATTCTGCTGAAATTGCTGAAGCATGAATCTTAATGGAAGAATAAGACAGGCCATTGTGGAACAATTCTGCTAAGTATTCTAGGATGTGTGCTAGGTTTGCCACTGAGACATTTGTGCCCTTTGATGTGCTCCAAATGAGAAATCTCTTCCATTTAGCTGAGTATGTCTTCCTTGTGGAAGGCCTGCGAGTCTCCAGGATAATGTCCTTCACCCTCTGAGATAAAACAGTCTGATTGGAGTTTAAGGAATTTTCCAGGCAGTTAGCTGCAATGTTTTCAAGTTGGGATGCAGGGTCTTGAAATTGTTCTGCATTAGAAGAAGAGGCCATAGGGGGAGAGGCCATGAATTTTCCTGAGACATGCTTCTCAATAGTGGATACCAGTGTTGTCTTGGCCAGTCCGGAGCTATTAGTATCACTTTTGGCTGTTCCTCCCTGATCTTCAGTAGAACCTTGTACATCAATGGGAGAGGTGGGAAGGCATATACTGTTAAGGCATTCCAGCTGAAAGAGAGAGAGTCCACCCTCCAAGCTTGTGGGTGGTATGTCCTTGAGCAGAATGTCTTCAGTTGGTGGTTGAGTGGGGAGGCAAACAGATCTATCTCCGGCATTCCCCATGTCTTTGTTATGAGTTTGAAGATGTCTGGGTGCAGCATCCATTCGTGTACATCCATGGTAGTTCTGCTTAAACTGTCCACCAGTGCATTTTCTTTTCCTGGCATGAATTGGGCCTGCGGTTGGATATTGAGATTCAGGCATAGATCCCACAGATTCATAGCCATCCGGCATAGAGGGTAGGAATGTGTGCCTCCCTGTTTGTTTATGTACCACATGACCGTGGTGTTGTCTGTCCTTATTAACAGATGTCCTTGTTGGAGGAAGGGTCTGAATGCCTCGATTGCATGCCTCACTGCCAGCATTTCCTTTTGGTTTATGTGCATACTTAGCTGCCCTTGAGGCCATAGGCCTTGGATACATTTGTCCTCCATGTGTGCTTCCCATCCTCGGTCTGAGGCATCCGTGGTGATGGTCTGCCTTGTTTTTGGTTTGTTGAAAGGCAACCCTCTGTTGGACTGGCAGGCCTGAGCCCACCACAGGAATTCCTTTTGAAGGCATGGAATGATTGGTATCATGGTTTCTAAACTGTGACTGTGTTGAGACCATACACTCCTTAGGTACCATTGTAGTTTCCTCATATGCAGCCTGGCATGTGGGATTAAAATTATGCAGGATGCCATGTAACCCAGGGCCTACAGGATTTTCCTTGCAGTAAGCTGAGTTTGTCTTGTCAGAATCATGAAGTAATCTGGAAGTTGTTTTTGTTTTTCTTCTGTGAGAAAAGCCATCTGGGTGTTTGTGTCCAGATTTGCACCCAAAAAGGTTATCCTTATTGGGATGGTACTAGTCTTGACTTTTGGATGTTGACTGTGTATCCCAAGGTCTGTAGCAGGTGTATGGCATAGGCCAAGTCCTTTAACAATTTTTTCTTGTTGTTCGCTTGTATTAGGCAGTCGTCCAGGTATGGATGAATTTGAATTCTCTGAAGTCTGCAATGTGCAATTACTGATGCCAGGCATTTCGTGAATACTCTGGGCGCAGTAGATAAGCCAAAGGGCAATGTTGAGAATTGATAATGCTCTGATCCTGCAAGAAATCTGAGGTGTCTTCTGCAATTTGGTCAGATAGGGACGTGCAGGTATGCCTCCTTGAGATCTAGAGTCACCAGCCAAGACTCCTTGCCCAACATGGGAAGAAGTTGCTGTAGGGTCAGCATTTTGAATTTTGGCACAATGAGATAAGTGTTCAGTGCGGACAGGTCGAGAATAGGCCTCCATTGGTTTTCTTTTCTTGGTACAAGGAATAGTCTGGAGTAAAATCCTTGGCCTTGTTCTGAACATGGTACCTTTTCTATGGCTTTCATCTGAAGTAAATTGCTGATTTGTCTTAATGCCTCTGCCTTCTGATTTGGTGGAAGGTTTGGCATTCCTCTTCTTTTTGGCAAAGTGTTGAAGTGAAACCTGTATCCTTCGTCTATTATTTCCAATGTCCATGTATCCTTTGTAATGCAATGCCAGTTTTTTGAGAATAAAGCCAGCTTTCCACCCAAGGGTGCTTCCAGTTGATCCCTGGTAGGCGGAATCAGAGTCAAGTCATTGGGTCTGTCCTGTAGTAGTGGTTGTAGTTGTAGCTGTTGCACTACTCCTCTGGTTGGCAGGCTGCCACTGACGGCCTCTGCAGGGGCCCTTTGATTGACCTCTGCCTCTAGGGCGCCTGTTCCTGCCTCTCTGGGCTCTGTTAGAGTCTGGAAAGGACCAATTCTTTGTAGGCCAGCTTCTGCTGAACCTCGGTGGTTGAACTTGCAGGAAATCTTTAACTGTTTGCACAGATTTTGCTTTTTCTTCAACCTTTTTTAGAATCTCCTGTGCAGGGGAGCCAAATAAATTTTGTTTCTCCATTGGAGCATCGAGGAGTTTAGCTTTGACATGGTCCAGCAAAGATTGCACCTTCAGCCAGGCATGCCTACGAATAACTGCCCCAGTCATAGCTGATCTAAATGAAGCCTTCAGTGCATCATAGCCACATTTTAAAAAATGATTACTAACCTGTTGTGAGTTATGTACCAAATCCTGAAGGGATTTACGGTCTAAGGGTTCAGGAGAAGAAAGTTTCTTATTCAGTTCATCTAACAAATACTCTTGGTACTGTATCATATGGAATTGACAGTTTAATGCCCTGGCAGAAAGAGTAGCAGAAGAATACACCTTCGTTCCCCATCTCTCTAAAGCTCTAGACTCTCTTTCAGAGGGTAGGGGATTTTTGGCAGTAGCGGCTGCAACCCCTTTAGGGCCCTGAGAAATAGTTTCTGGGTCTGCAGCATGGGCTTTATACAGATGGAAATGAGAATCCGGGACCCTGTAATATCTGTCAGGTTTGGCAGGGGCCGGAGGAAGAGAATCAGGGGCTGTACTGACATCACTGTACACATCATCAATTACATTTAGAACAGGAGGTATAGCTAAGGGCCTATGCTGAGGCAAATGCAAAAAGGTCCTTAATCTTTTTCTAGAATCAGAGAAATCCTGACCTTGCCATTGAAAGTGCTCTCTCATGGAGTGTAAAGTCTCCCCAAAGGAAAATTCTTCAGGAGGGGAGGCCGAAGGGATAGATTCCTCTGCATCTGAATCCTCATAAGGCGAGTAAGCCCCTTCCTGGTGGTCTGACAAGTCAGATCCATCTGTAGAATCATCTGAGGAGTGAGGTTCAGAGGGGTCAGTCCTGGGCCTTTTGTCTGGGGGAGGTAGAGAGGCCCTGTCTGGGTGAGGTTGAGAACCCCTAATTAAGGAGATAAGGTCCTCAGCAAGGCTGAGGATCTGTGAACTAGAGGAAGGCCTCTGGGATGTAGATTTGGCAGGCAAAGCTTTTGAAAGTTTGGCAGCTTTAGCCCTAGTAAAGGCCTTAATAGACATAGAAGCTGGGGGCCTAGCTGCCCCACGTGCAGGGGAGAAATGTCCAAAGGTATGGTGTCGGACAATTCCTGAACACTAGCTTCGGTAGGGAGTTCTGAAGCCGATTCAGCCGGGGCCTCGGTGGTCGGAAGTATGGATTCGGAAGAAGGAATCGCCGAGGACTCGGTTTCGGCCAAAACCGAGACACTCGCGGTAGGCCTAGCCGTGGTTTCAGCCGAAACCACAGGCCACGAGTGTCGGTCCTTTTCCTTGCATTTTTTGACCATATATGAAGTGGGAGTCTCCGATGGCATTTTATAAGCAAAAGCGGCTCCAAAAAATTCCTCTGCAAACTCCGACCGATGTCTAAGAGTTCGTCGGTTGAAGGAGGCACAGGCTAAACAGGCTGATATGTCGTGGTCTGGGCCTAAGCAAGGAAGGCAGTAAGAATGGAAATCCTTATGAGGTATTTGTTTCCCACAAGTTAAACAATTATTTACTTTGTCTGACATCGGCTGAGGCAAGAAAGAGTCCCCAACGGGGTACTTAGCTTTTTTCGAAGTCTTCGGTAGCTGAAATCACTGGATCTGACCAACCGGCACTTGCGAACAGGTCCTGCTTCGGGCACCGCGTGGCAAGAAAGACTGAGGAAAATGGCGTTGGCTGATGCTTTTATACCCCAGACGCTCTGACGTCGGGGAAAGTGCGACATCAGCCGAGGCCAGACCCAGACTTTGGAATCCGGCCGAAGGGCTGCCTGAGGCAGGACAACCCATATGTTATGACTGCAGATGCATCCTTGAAGGACATCTGCAGTGGCAAAGCCTGCCCTGGACTTAGAGAAGAGAGGCAAATGATAATGCTTTGTAAATGTATGAACAGAACTCCAAGTAGCAGCTTCTAGAATGTCTTTGGTTGGAACTCCTCTGAGAAAAGCTGCTGAGGTAGATGCAGCCCTGGTGGAATGTGACCAGATTTCCTTGGACACCGGTTTACCATGATGCAAGTAGCAGAAACTAATGCAGTGGTTTATCCACTTTGAAATAGTCTGCTTTGAAATAGCCTTCCCCTCTGATCCTGCAGCAAATGCCACCAGTAGTTGCTCAGACTTTCTTGGAGATTCGGTCCTGTTTAAGTAGAATCTTAGTTGTCTGTGTACGTCCAAGGAATGCAGAATCCACTCCCCCTTGTTCTGCGGATTTGGGTAAAAAGTTGGCAGGTGAATAGTTTGGTTAAGAGACACACTGGAAACCACCTTAGGCATAAAGGAAGGATTGGTCCTGAGGGACATCCTGTCTGGATGAAATGTAATAAAAGGCTCCACAGCCATGAGGGCCAGTAGTTCTGAAACCCTTCTTGCTGAAGTGATTACCAGAAGGAAAGCTGTTTTTCCAAGATAAAAACTTTATATCTGCAGTAGCTGCTGGCTCAAAAGGAGGCAGGGTGAGCTTTTCCAGCACAAAATTGAGGTCCCATGCAGGAGTTGGTGATCTTCTGGGAGGCCTTACATTTTTGCCCCCTTTAAGATACTGTTTTAGCAGAGGATGAGAAAAGATGGGTGGCTCTGTGTTGTAATGAGCTGAGATGGCAGAGGCATGGATTTTTATTGATGAAAAAGATAAGCCCTTGTCAAGCATCTCAGTCAAGTATTGTAAAATCTGAGGAATATTTAGCTTTGCTGTGTCCGTTCCTTGTGCTTTGTTCCAAGCACAAAATCTCTTCCATTTATCAGCATAAGATTTTCTAGTACTAGACCTTCTGGCTTCCAAAATGACATCCATCACAGATTTACTGAGAGGTGTTGTTTGAATAATTACATGATCAGCCACGCTGCCAGGTTCAGAGTTTGGAGCTGATTGTGCAGAATTTGATTGCTCTGCTGAGACAGTAGATGAGGTACTTGAGGCAAGTACCAAGGAGGGAGTTGAGACATATTCCTTAGAATTGGGTACCAGTGCTGGCGAGGCCAGTCCAGGGCAATTAGGATCATTTTTAGTTTTTCCTGTCTGACCTTTACTAAGACCTTGGGGAGAAGAGGCAGAGGAGGAAAGGCGTAGACTGATAGGTTTTTCCAACTGAAGTCTTGGGCATCCACTTTCCATGCTTGTCTGTGATAAGTCCTTGTGCAGAATTTGTCCAGTTGATAATTTTGGGGGGAGGCAAATAGATCTATGTCTGGACTCCCCCATTTCTCTGTTATCATGCTGAAGACTTGTGGGTCGAGTTTCCACTCATGAGGATCCATAAGATTTCTGCTTAGATCGTCTGCCAGAGTATTTTGTTTTCCTGGCAGGAATTGAGCTTGAAGATGTACTTGGTAAGTCAGGGCTGTGTCACACAATGCCATGGCTAGTCTGCAAAGGGGGTAGGAATGTGTACTCCCCTGCTTGTTTATGTACCACATAACCGTGGTGTTGTCCGTCTTTATCAATAGTTGTCCTGGATGAAGTAAATCCTTGAAGGCTGTCAGGGCATTCTGAAAGGCTAACATCTCCTTCTGGTTCATATGCAGATGCATTTGTTTTGGGCTCCATATGCCCTGAATGCATCTCCCTGCCAGGTGGGCTCCCCAAGCATAGTCTGATGCATCTGTAGTTAGGGTTTGGGTGGCAGGGGGTAGAGTGAAAGACCGTCCCATGTTCTGGTGACATGTCTCTGCCCACCAAAGAAGCTCCTGTTGTAGGCAGGGAATGAGAGTGATCATTGTTTCCAGACTGTGACAATGCTGACTCCATAAACTTTTTAGATACCACTGTAATTTCCTCATATGCAGTCTTGCATATGGAATTAGTAGAATGCAGGATGCCATGAACCCCAAAGCCTGCAGAATTTGTCTTGCAGATAACTGGGTTTTTGTTGTCATCTATTTGAAGTAAATAGTCAGTTGCCTTTGCTTGTCTGGCATAAAATAAGCCATCTGGGCAGTTGTATTCAAGCTTGCACCCAGGAATGTAATTTTATGAGAGGGTACCAGTTGTGATTTCTTTTCATTTATTGTGTACCCTAGGCATGTTAGAAGCCTTTTTACAAACACTAGATGTTGAAGAATAATGTCCCTGTTCTCTGCTTGAATGAGACAATCGTCCAGGTAAGGATAAATTTGTATGCTTCTTTGTCTGCAAAATGCAATTACTGGTGCCAGGCACTTTATAAAGACCCTGGGCGCAGTAGATAAGCCAAAGGGCAGTGCAGAAAATTGGTAATGCATGAAACCAGCCTTGAAACGGAGGTATCTTCTGCATGATTCCCTTATTGGGATATGCAGGTATGCCTCTTTTAAGTCTAGAGTCACTAACCAAGCGTTCTTGCCCAGTATGGGCAGAAGCTGTTGTAAAGTCAGCATTTTGAATTTTGGGATGTCCAAGAATGTGTTCAAAATTGATAAATCCAGTATTGGGCACCAGGCATTGTCTTTTCTGGGTACCAGGAACAGTCTTGAATAAAACCCTTACCCTTTTTTCCTGTTCTGGTACTGGTTGAATAGCCCCCATATTCATGAGGGATGTAACTTGTTTCTGTACCTCTGCCCATTGATTTTGTGGCAGATCTGGCCAACCGTTTGGAATTGGCAAGGTATGGAAATTAAATCTGTACCCCTGGGATACTAAGTTTAATACCCACTTTTTCCTGGGTTATTAACTGCCAATTTTGAGCATAAAGTTCTAATTTGCCCCCCAAGGGGGCTGCCAAAAGATAAGTGCTTGGAGATGGAAGAGGGAAGTCATTGAGACTGCTTACTGTAGGGTTGTGCTTTGTTTCCTCCAGATTTGGAGGTAGAGGCACCCCATTGCTTTGACCTGTAAGAGCCCTGTGATTGGTATCTAGAGCCTTTTGAGCACCTGGATTTGCCTTGTGAGGCTCTGTTGGACACAGGAAATTACCAACTTTTTGTAGGCCAGTGTCTACTGAATCTGGGTGGCTGCACTTGTAAGAAATCTTTTACAGTTTGCATAGATTAACTTTGTCTTCCATTTTCTTTAAAACCTCTTCTGCCTTATTACCAAACAGAGTATCATGCTGTAAAGGTGCATCCAACAATTTAGCTTTAACATGATCAGGCAGATTTTGCTCCTTGAGCCAGGCATGCCTTCTAATCACAGATCTAGTAACTGCGGCCCTATAAGAGGCCTCCAAGGAATCAAAACCACATTGCAAAGTATGCTTTCCAACCTGTTCTGCTGCATGCAATAATTCCTGTAATTCTTTGTTTTCCACACTTTCAGAAATCAACATCATTTTTTGTTTCAATAATCCCATAACATGCTGTTTATATTTAAGCATATGAAACTGGCAGTTTAAGGCCCTTATTGCCAAGATTGCAGACGTACAAACCTTCTTTACCCATCTATCCAGCGCCCTGGAATTTCTATCAGAGGGGGTAGGATTCTTGGCTTTAGAGGCCTTTACACATTTGGGACCATGTGAGATAGTTTCAGGGTCAGCAACAGGATTTTTGAATACAAATTTGTGGGAGTCAGGAACCCTGTAATATCTGTCTGGCTTACTAGGAGCTGGAGGTAGGGAATCAGGAGCCATGTTAGATTCCGAAAACACATCATCTACAATGTCTAATACAGGAGGTATAGCCAAAGGCCTATGCTGAGGAAGTAGAAGGAAATCCCTAAGCCTCTTTTTTGATTCAGAGAAATCCTGACTCTCCCAATGAAAATGTTCCCTTAAAGTATGCAAGGTTTCTCCAAAAGAATAATCTTCAGGAGGAGATGCAGATGGGATGGATTCTTCTGCATCTGAATCCTCATAGGGTGGTATAGAACATTTGTGATCAGAAGAGGAATCAGAAGAAATAGAAACCTGATCTGAAGATTCATAATCAGTGTCTTGCCTAGACCTGTTATCAGGAGGGGATTGGGAACCCCTGATCAAGGAAATTAAGTCCTCAGCCGTTTTGATCATCTGTTTTTTTTTAGGCATAGTGGCCTGAGCACGTGGCTCATGTGTCAGTTTTTTATCCTTAGAAGTTGTTTTTGTTTTTATTTTTGAAGCTGGCATCAGTTTTATATAGAAATGTTGAGGCCTGAAAACACCCTCAGAAGCCGGTTTCTGCTCAGCAGCTCCAGACCCATCTGAGGGAGTGACATCCACGGGTACAATACTCTGAGAATCTCACGGCATACTGGACTCCGCATGGGTCTTGGTAGAGGCCTGCGACTCAAAGGTTGCGGGTATCAGAGGCTGCGAAAGTGCCTCACTGAGTACCGGCGAACTGGCGAATGGCTTAGGAGAAGCTTCATCATTGGTTTTGGACCGCGATGGTCTGTCTCTGTCCTTTTCTTTGCATTTTTTTGTGAACTCCGGTAGTTGGATTGCTATCCGACGACATTTCAGGGTAATTAAATCTGTTTCCAAAATATTTTGAAGCAGAGATCTACTGACGCTTAATAGTGCATTGGTTAAATGTAGCACAAAACTGACAGCAAGGCATGTTATGATCTGGGCCTAGGCAAGGAATACAGTACAAATGAAATTCCTTATGAGGTATTTGCTTCCCATAAGTAATGCAATTACTAACTTTTACTGACATCGGTAAGGAGCAAGAAAAAGTTCCCCCAGTGGGGTACTTACTTTAATTGAAGACTTTGGTTCTAAAATCGAATGCGAAAATTTCAGGAGTCAGCCGACTGGCACTTGCGAACTGCTTCTGCTTCGGGCACCGTGTGGCAAGAAAGACTGAAGAAAATGGCATCGGCTGCATGTTTTATATCCCTGATAACCTGACATCATGGAAGAGGAGAGAACAACAGACGCAGGACCCAAGACTTTGATATTCAGGCCAGCTGAGGGCAACCTGACAGCAGATTACCCAAATGTAATGACTGCAACAGTGAAACACGAAGAACATCCCTTAGTAATGAGATGTGCCACACAGAAGGACTTTCTGACCCAAGTGGCAATGTGGTGATCAAAAGAGAGCTTGCTGTCAGCCTGTGTTCCCAGATCTCTTATAATGCCGTCTGTGTTCAGTGGACTACCATCGATGTGGTAATTCATGGGAACCGGGTTTTTCCCAAAGGGGATGATGACACACTTTTTGGCATTGATCTTAAGGCCATGGTTCTAGCAGCAGTCATTGGTCTCAGTCAGGCCTTTCTGTAGGATGTCAAGATCACTTGGGGAGTTAATAATAGCTCCCAACTTGCAATCATCTGTGAACTTTGTCAGCCTGAGTCGCTTCGTGTTGACCTGGACTTCAGAGAAGTAGATAACAAACAGGAGAGGACTCAGGACCGAACCCTGTGGGTCTCCACTCGTGACTGGTCAGCAGTCTGACTTGGAGTCGGCTACTTTCACACTGTGGGTTTTATTGGTGAGCCAGTTTGCAACCCACCTAGTGATATAGGCGTTGATGCCTAACTCAATGAGTTTTTCTATGATTCCTGGGTGGGAAATGGTATCAAAGCCCTTGACCAGATCAAGGTAGGCTGTATGAACCACCTTCCCTTCATCCACAACTCTGGTGACTGACTCAGAGAAGTCGACCAAGCTGAGCAGGCGTGATCTACCCTTCACAAAACCAAACTGTGTGAGCTCCAGAGTTTGGAGATTTCCTTTGTCCTTGTTTATTAGGTCCATGATGATGCGTTCCATAGCTTTGCATATCAGACTCATCAGGCCTTACAAACACGTGTTCTTAAAAATCAAGGTGGTGTGAACATTTCATTTTTTATATATATTATTTAATTTCAAAAACTACTGATCTAATATGCATTGTATCAACTCCATTCTAATATTAATGCCTGTTCACCATTCCAGGCACACATAATGGTTAAATGATTCAATTCTGGAAATACCTGCTCTCATCATCTCTTTCTTTTTTTCTTTTGTCTAAAGGTTATTTGTCTAAGATAAATTTACCTCCAGTTTTGAAAGTGCTAGTTAACAGTTTCCATGAGCTACTATGAGGCTTTTTTTTCTATCTGCAACCAATAGTGTCCCATCCTAACATCCTTTTATTTTATTTTTGCTTTTCTAACCAAGTTAGTTCCACTAGGCCACAGCTGCTTTTCAGGGGAGACTCAAGGTGATACTTACACTGATTATATGAAATTTGGTGAGGTCACCAGGGACATTCCCATGCAATTTTCAATAATTGCAACTGAATCTTTTATATCCACCCGAACTGCCACCAACTTAGGTAGATTAGTCCTCGGTTTAATGTCTCATCTGCAGTACACCCCCCACCTCATGCTGTATTGTAGTGTCAGTAATGTAAAACAAATCCAAGTACATGAAGTGGGAGTAGACACCCACAGCCTTCAAATCTCCCAGCATTAAAGGTGAATTTGTTGCCTGTTGAGCAAAAGAAACTTTAATATATATATATATATATATATATATATATATATATATATATATATATATATATAAAATTAATATACATATATATATAATGAATATATATATATATATATATATATATATATATATATATATATATATATATATATATAGGCATAAAACTAGGTGTGAGCAGTGCTCATTACTCATTCAATTAAAACATATTATTTCTTCTATCAACATTTTCCACCTCTCTAGTAGGATTTTATAAAAATCTACCACTAAGCTATGCCTCTGCTTTAAATATCTTTAACACAAATATATTATTTTTGATTTTTCCTTTGATAAAATAAAATCTTCGTCTAAATCATTATGGAAGCCTTATACATAGTCATTCAATCCCAACAGTTTCTAATACAAACACGAACAATATCTCACGGCCTCGTTATACACTTTTACTATAGGATAATTTGCGAAACGTACCATATGAATTTTGATGGGAAAACATATAGTGCTCTGTCTCTTTTCCCAATGCATACATACCTAATTTGTTTTTCCTCTCCTTTGACACATGCAAGATTTTCTTACAACTGTGGGTTTTGTAAATTTTCTATAACTACTTATTCTGATATATTGTACATATTATGGTTTTATAAGATGGCATCCCCCTCACCTTTAGACCTGTACTACACATAAGTTTAAAACAGGATAATGACTGGGTCTCTAATCATACACAACTTATAATGTGTTTGAGACATACATATCAAGGAATTTACCTTGAGACAGAAGCTCAAGGAGCGAATCCTGGCATCCATATTGAGAATAAATAATAAAGGGTTATGATCAGAGACTAGTTCATAATTCTTTGTAGTGCATGCAACTTTATTTGCCTCATGTAGTAACACCTAAAGAAAATAATAAAGCATAGGAGTGCAGTATATTTTACTGGCTTTCCAAGCAGGGGCGGGGATGATTGCCTGCCGCACCACCTGAAGTTAATATACCTACTCTAAGGGCAAACAGCAGTGGAGAAAAGGGAAAACTCTACTGAAGCCAAAAGGTGTTTCTGCACAGTGTTTTCAATTCATCATCAGTCAAAGAAATGTCTGTCAATAGACTGACTTCATCTCCATATAGCGGATAGATATAATGCATCATATACATAAAAATGAACATGATGCAAGTTGCTTACTGAGATTCATAATGTGTTAAGCATATATGTCTTCAAAAAAGTGAAAGAAGGGACATGTTATTAACTTTCAAGTACTTTAAGAAAGCAAGTAAACATTCAAAGTTCAGCAGAGTGCTCCCTCCACCCACCACCCCCAAAAAAGATTTGCAAGAAAAGTATGATCACATGTGTAATGCCCGTATTTTCTGTAAAGGAACAGACCAGTGTAAAGCAAGACTTTTTATGAAGAAAATGAGAAATGAAAGCATTTTTGAGAGGAAGATGTTACATAAGTTACTTAAGACACAGTTCTGATGCAGGCAGGCAGACTAGATAAGCCATCACATTTTGTGCTTCTGTTTCCAGTGTATCTTTGAGTAGACAATGCAATGCATTACACCTCATTTAAACAAGGGAAGAAATGTTTCTCTGGTTTGAATGCTGTGCTACACAAAGACTTGCACTACAGATTATAGCAGAGTGAGGCACGTACATTGATAAACTTGAAACTAAAACGCAGTCAGCTTAAGTCATCACATCCCTTTTTCAACAGCAGTAACCTTAAACTAAACAGGAAACAGAACATGGTGGAGCTGTTGTTATTATTACTCAGAAAAACTGTCAAAGTTTGGGCAGCTAAAAATCAGCCATAGACTGTAAAGTAGTGCCAATTTTGTATGTTCTAATATGATTTGGAAGATAAACAGTATGAAAAAATATATTTGTTGCTAGTGTTATCTTGTTTTCATTGTTTTTTTGTTTCGGTGTATATACCAGTACCATTTCTTCATCATAAGAGACATAGCCAAAGGCTATTCAGCATGTTTCCATTACTGTTAATGTGCTACACTTTGTAACTAATGACCCTTAAATTTCACAGAAAAGGAGTGCCACCAACATGCCCTTACGACATTGTAAATAGTTTGTATTTGATTAGTATAACACATGGATGGCAGGTATTATATGAGAAAACTGATAATATAACAGCCTTGTTATAGTGTCCTGCATTCATTACAAGCCTTGTTTTATATCACTGCTTCTGTATGCAAGATACACTAACAATATTATATCAGCCAGTAGGAGACCCAGCATCTGCATGAGAAGACGTAGAAGGGCCCACAGGAACAACCCTTTTTTTTTTAATTCAACACTTTTACTTTGGATTCTTAAATTAAAATGCTACATTTAATGAAATTAAAAAGAAGAAGGAAATTAATAATTTAAACAGAAGCAGTTATGTAATATAAAACAAGTTACTCTATTATCTATCCCCAAACTCAAAATATATGCTGTCAGCAAAATATAAAGAATCAAACCTGACATAAATAATACTTTTCTGGCTGTGCAGAAATCATTTCTGCCTCTCAGTTTTCATTTTTGAGGTCATAATTATTCATTTATATTTTTCAATGTATAATATCTTGGTAAACAATTGCTTTTATCCTCTCATATTTATTGTTGTTTGAGGCTTTTTAAATATTATTAATATGAACATTTTCTTTGGTTTTGCCTGGTTGCTGACTAAAGAGGTCATAATGGCCACATTATGCATTACACTGTGACTACAATGGTTGCTTATTGGTACCAAAAGTATGGTAAAATTAAACATAGATGGCAGAACTAAATTAAAAAATAACTTTTTATTACTTTTAATGATACTATGAAATGCTAGACATTCTTTTCACTGTGCAGTAATCTAATGAACAGTAATGCTGTTACATGGTAGCAGTAGTCAAAGTAATATTATCATCTTCCTAAACAGTTTATTTAAATAAACTCCCTTTTAATGTTCTGTTTAAAGTATATGTACGACTTGATTATATATTTCTGTACAATAGATAAATTTGTTTATAGGGGCATATTCTGACTTTTCCTTTATATTGTCTTGGAAGCATTGTATAAGCACATTCCTCATCATATAACGCAGATCGACTCCCAAGTGTTATCATAAGCAGGCAACTCACAAGGACCAAAGCTGATAAATGAATTGAAGCTGAAGGTAATACATACTGTAATGTAAATCAAGGTATCAATAAATACATCATTCAGATTTGTTTAGAATCACTTATAAAAATCATGTTGATATATATATGTATATTAGTTTTCATTCACAACAACACTGATGACAAGCAGTATTCACTTTGGTGCTAACAAATGTCACATCTGTTAAAAGTTTTCAATAAAGTCAGTATTTTCACTTTGTGAACAGATGTGAGTCAGGTAGCTTGAGATTTCCTTATACAGCCCAACTGCCCTTTGGTCACTTTCTACTGGTATCTTTTTCATGGATTTCAGATATTTGGAATCCAGCATTCAGACTTAGAGTAAAATCTTTCTTATTAAGAATATGTCAATCAGCGTAGATGATAAATCCAGAAAAAGTGCTGTATTTATTGTTGTTTCCACCATGTGCCTTTCCTCCATCTAACTTAATGTTGACTTCATCTCCTGGTTCTAGATGAAGAACGACACTGTTACTGGCGTAGTCATAGTTCTGATCTGCATCTTGTGCAATTGCACTGGCCCGAACCTAAAAAAAGAAGAAGAAAATCATAACATGCTTTAGGATATAAAAATGTATTCTATATTCTGTTGTTAAAGATAA
Organism: Protopterus annectens; assembly: GCF_019279795.1. NCBI lineage: Eukaryota > Metazoa > Chordata > Ceratodontiformes > Protopteridae > Protopterus > Protopterus annectens. The sequence continues at coordinate 1,463,228,193 of NC_056732.1, forward strand.
GCATCACTTTACCCACAAAGTCGATCAGTTTCCTGCCTCCTGGGCAATTAGAATATCATACTGAAACAGTGAAATGTAATTAGCTGCCTCCCCATAAGCAGAATAGCTTGGAATCTGTATTGTGCATTTTTTAATTCTTCTATTGTTTTTTGACACCCTTAGTTACTTTATAGGATCATGCAGTAGCCCCTTTCAAATAATTTCTACAAACTGCATATCTGTCATTCTAAGTATTCCATCTACTGATTATGCCCATATAATTTTGTATGTGGGTTTGTATGGTTCATTGAGTACAGATCAATTGACAGACCATTTAAGTGCAAGTTTCAAACTCTCCTGAGATTGTGCTACCTTAAATGTTAAAAAACCGGCCAGTTCCACGACAGTTAACCATTTATTGAGTATAAAACAACTTCACATATCCACTAAGTGCTTTCACCCATTTGCTTCTTTGGGCATCATCAGAGTGTATAAATGAAGTTGTTTTATTTTGTTTTTCCACTCTGATGATGCCCAAAGAAGCAATTGGGTGAAAGCACTTAGTGGATATGTGAAGTTGTTTTATACTCAATAAATGGCTGACTGTCGTGGAACTGGCCAGTTTTTTGTTTTACAAGTTCATGGTTAGTAGTTTATGTCCGTGCTACCTTAAATGGTGTTACATTCAGGAGGTAGAAAAGGCAAAGCTCCTTACATGGGGAAGGGTTTACATAGGACTGCCGCATTATTTTTTTCATAAAAGTCTGTTTTTATAAAATGATCCATTGATCAGGATGAGACTTCAGTTAACATACCATACACTTTTGTACATTTATTTTCCAAAGACTGCTATGATGTTTGACTTGATTTCTTTGAGATAGAGGGAATATTTTTGTCTTTCCCCTTCTCCTTTCTCCTGTTCCTCTGATATACGAGCCCAGTGTTTCTTTGCAAAGATACAGTCCCTCTGCATACTATTGATGCCATGTAATTTGCCCTGTGCATACTAATGATGCCACGTAATTTGCCCTGTGCATATTATTGATGCCATGTAATTTGCCCTGTGCATACTAATGATGCCATGTAATTTGCATCCTAGCATGCCTGCAGTCCACTTCACCATGTTTTGTTATCATTTGCCTCTGTTCAGATCATGTAATATGGCAACCCAAACTCCTTATCCTCAATGCCTTTGGTAACCTTTCCCCCTCATATGTTTTTTTTAAACAATAAACACGTTTATTAAATTATCATGTATGACACAGACAATCTTATATTTATATAAATGAAAATAAACCATACCGACACAGCCTCGATTGCAAACATTATACATTGGAAACCATGCCAACACAACTGCAGCAGCAACGTTATACATCACTTATAATATTCCAGTCGTTGTCAGTCAGCCATTACACAGCTCATTCACATCCCACCTTCTTTTAAACCTTGTTCCTCCTCTGCATGTATTGATCCCACACTTCCCATTTTTCCTATGTAATTTGTTCTTACCCTTTTCTAAAGATCCCATTCCAGTTTTTTATCTGTGTTACTATCTTCGCTACTTCTAGTAAAGTTGGTTTAAACTTTGATTTCCATTTTCTTGTAATGACTTTTTTTGGCAGCCATCATAATTAGACTCAGCAAGGCCTTACTATGTCTAGGCAATTCCAACTCTGTATCACAGCTCAGTAAATAATTTCCTTAGTTACACCAATTAGCTCACCCAGCCACAGGTTTGTCTGTTTTTCGAATATCTGCTTTCAATCTGTATCGCACTGCACATCTCTGGACTGATTTTTAGCTGCCAAACCTTTATAGATTTTTTGATTTTGACATATATTTTCTCACCTATCACAGTGCCACCCTTTTATATAAACAATATTGCAGACTTGCAAGTTGACAGTGAAAAATATATTTATTTCTAGTCCATCTAGAACTTTTCAAGAAAGTTATCAAAGAGACCTAAAAGCTCCCCTATTCTAATTCAAAGACTCATAATTTTAGGTCAGGAATTACAAAAACAGTCCAAAAACACAGGAGAATATTGAATGCTGAATATCACTGCTCTTTTTTTAAGTTAATTTTTGCAGCAGGGGAGCGATTATTCATACACTGATCATTGTTGGGTGCAATTCCCCCACACTCCATATATAAAATATTCAGGGAAATGGCAATCTCATACTTAGTACGTGTAAGTCTGCAGATTCACTCATTCCATCTCACTCTTCTGAAACCTGCACTAATGAGTTTCACAATATCAAACAACATGTGTATTATTGAGCCCTGCAGTATCCCAATACTACCCCAGTGTTACTGGGCTTGCATTCATTTCTCAATCTTGCTGTTGTGCAGGAGCCTGACAACTCCTAAAGAAAATGATTGTTAATCTAAATGTCCTTTTGTTTGCATTTTTGGGTGTGTATTTACTTGCAAACATGTACATAAAGTATTGCTTTATCCAACAACAGGTACTTGTATGCATAACTCTCAAATGGTCCTGATTTTGGATCAACTTTTACACCATCTGTCCAAAAATTTCAGATTTTTTGGCGGAATAGCAGTAGCGGCTGGTGACTTCAAAGCTAGGGGGGCTGCAAGAAGCAATTAAATGGATGGGGCTACTTGGAATGGGGTGGGGCTCTATTACAGCAGGTCAGTGATCTTTACCCGTGATCCTAGTAATGTGGTCATTCATTTTCATTCAAAGACTACCTCGGTATGCACCCACCTGTGATCCTACTGATGTGGTCTTTCATCTTCATTCAAAGACTTCCTCGGTATGTGCCCACCTATGATCCTACTGATGTGGTCATTCATTTTCATTCAAAGACTGCCTCAGTATGCACCCACCTGTGATCCTACTGATGTGGTCTTTCATCTTCATTCAAAGACTTCCTCGGTATGTGCCCACCTATGATCCTACTGATGTGGTCATTCATTTTCATTCAAAGACTGCCTCAGTATGCACCCACCTGTGATCCTACTGATGTGGTCTTTCATCTTCATTCAAAGACTGCCTCAGTATGTACCCACTGCTGGTCCTACTGATATGGTCATTCATTTTCATTCAAAGACTGCCTTAGTATGCACCCACTCATTAAAGGGAGGTTACTAACTATATCATTCATTTGTATTTCTTTCCTGAGGTACAGCACTGATCTCCATGGACCTTTTTCAGACTCAGCCTAGGAGTGGAGTCTCACTAACTTACACAGTTAAACAATGGAGGCTGAGGGAATCAAACCTTCCACCACTGTACCACAGCAAACAGCTGATTTACAACTCCTTAATCCTACCAAAATGTAGTAGCATTTGTCCAAAGGCTGTCAGGTGTGCCAACAAAGTACTCATTGTACCAGAAAGTTAAAAACTTACTTTATTCCAAACAAAAAATAAATAAATAATAAAGTCACAGTTGTAAAATCACGGTTGAGTGTGTTTGTCTCATGAAATAACTTAGGAGCCTTCTTCAGACTCAAATATCATCCTTAAGACCTCCAATATTTATAAGGAGATTGTTATTAGAAACTTGTAATTCAATTAAGGACATAAATAAATAACCATCCTTCTTTTTGAGGTATCGCACATAAAAAAAAAAAAGAATTGTATGCTCAATCCATTAAATACAAAACAGTTACCAGAAAATTTCAGAAACTTATAACCATAAAAAACTAAGATGAACCTTTTTTTAAATATATTGTAAAAATAATAGTCCTAAAAATATATGATCCTGAAAAATATGTACTGTTGAAAATATATGTTGTTAAAAATATTACGCTATAAATAATAAAAAAAAAATCACTTATTATATATACACACCCAGCCTATAGATAATCATAATGCATGGAATAGGTAGCTTTACCCACCAGTCGATTAAACCTTTATCAATAAATACCTATGTGTGTGTGTGTGTGTGTGTGTGTGTGTGTGTGTGTGTGTGTGTGTGTGTGTGTGTGTGTGTGTGTGTGTGTGTGTGTGTGTGTGTGTGTGTGTGTGTGTGTGTGTGTGTGTGCGTGTGCATGTGTATGCATGTATGTGTATATATATATATATATATATATATATATATATATATATATATATGTATACACATACATTACTTATCCCATAAATAACATTTCTTACTTAAATAAATAAATAACTAATAATTAAATAAATAATAAATAAAATGATATTTAATAGTAGCTCCTACCCTCATAGTTTATTATTTACTGGGCAGGCAGTTCATACTAGTTATAAATACCCGAAAGAGGAGAAGAACCTGAAAATTACCCACTGTTTCTTGAGCCTACAACACTTTTTCATTGAATATCAGCCTGACACGAAGCAAGTCAGCATATATAACCTGTCTCTCCTCCATGCTTTGCCTAATCTGGTTATTTGATCCTGTGAGATTGCATTGGGCAGAGGAACGTGTGACACAACAAGAGGGCTCTGAGTTCCTGAAATACATGTGGCCTAGGTTCCTTAGGGTGAAGAGCCATCTGAATGAAGGACAGGCACTGTCATTACTCTACAAAAAAAGTGGAGCATCCACTTACCCAGGCAATTATAGGCCCATCAGCCTAACTAGCCTGATCTGCAAGACCATGTAATGCATTATCATGGACTTTATAAACAAGGACATTGGCAACCTCCAAACACTTGACCCCACATAGTTTGGTTTTGTCAAAGGGAGATCATGCCTGTTAAATTTGGCTAGCTTCTTTGAAACTGTCACCAAAGCCATGGATGAGGGGAGGATGGTGCACACCACCTACCTTGACCTAGCCAAAGCCTTTGACACTATTCCCCACTCGGGCATAATAGGTAAACTCTCCCAGCTAGGCATCAACCCATATGTTACCAGATGGGTAGCTAACTGGCTCACTGATAGAACCCACTCAGTCAAAGTAGGGGAAGCCACCTAGTAGTAGACCCGTAATGAGCAGTGTATCCCAAGGATCAGTCTTGAGGCCTCTACTGTTTGGGATATACTTTTCTGAGGTGCAAGCCAAAACCAGTGGTCTGTGGCTGACCAAGTTTGCAGATGACTGCAAGCTGGGTGCTGTCTTTAATTCCCCTAGTGATGTGAACATCCTCCAAGAGGGCCTTACCCAAATTAATGACTGGTGCCAGAAGCATGGCCTCAAACTGAATGCCAAGAAATTCAGCATTATCCCCTTAGGGGAAAATGTCATCCACACTACTTATCACATTAATAACAATGTATAAGCATGCAATCAGCCTTGATGGACTTGGGCATCCAGGTTGACAGCAACCTGATTTTTGACCACCATGTTGCCTCCATTGTACAGAAGGCTTTCTACAAGGCCCACCTCATAAATAAGGGTATTTCATTCAGGAACAAGGAGGTCATAAAATCCCTGTTGTTGTGTCTTTTGGCTTATCCCGGTTAGGGGTTGCCACAGCGGAACTCCGGTCTGCTAATATTTGGTAGTGGATTTTTATGTGTCGAGTTACCAGCCCTGATGCACAACCTTCAATGAAGGCACGCCCATTCATGTATGCCTCCACACAGAAAACGCTCTAGCTGAGAATTGAATGGGACAATGTCTTGCTGTGAGGCGGCAACGCTACCGCAGCACCACTACCGTGGGTTTAGTCCCTGTACTCCTCCCTTATCATACCCATTATAGACTACAATGCCCCCTTTGGCATGTACCTTGCCAAGCACATGCAGCAGTTGGAGAGACCACAAAGGTTCCTGACCAGGAAAATCCAAGGTCTCAAACACCTATCCTATACAGATAGGCTAAAATCCCTGTCCCTCTACTCAATCTCATACAGACTGCTCAGAGGTGACCTGTGTTTGGGATACAAGGCCATTTCAGACCCAGTCTTGATGGAGTTGCTGCATATCTATCAGACAAACTCCACTTGTGCAACCCAAACGCAAGGCCTTAACCTGGTCTGTGACATTAATAGAACTTATTGGCGGGATAGATTTGTGTCCCAAAGACTCCCTGTCTGTAGAATAGACTCCCTCTCCATGTCAAGCAGAGTACCTCTCTAGCCCTCTTTAAGAGGAACCTAGATAACTGGATGGGAAACAGAAAATATACCCCTGGGATCCCATCTGTGTCCCTGCTGGACAGGGGAAACAGTTGCTGACTTTGAGGGAACATGGGCAAAATTCTTGGCTAGGCTTATAAGGGTCTCTGGACCAATAGCCTAGAATCATCCTATGAACCTATGAACCTATGGATGGTTGCTTTAAATTTCAGTGCACCCTGAGACAGCTAATCAGACTGTAAATGAGATTTGTATATAAGAAAATGTAAAGAAAACAGTAGCTCTCTTACTGTGTCTTCCTGAAAGTCAAGGGTCTGCTGAATTATAGCAGTATCTGTTGTTTTTCAGAAGATATTGCCAAGCTGCTGTGAAAAGTATTGTTTGCTAAGAGGGTATGTCTTAGCATCATAGTAAATTTATTTAAAGTTTTTATTTGTTAAATAACTATGATTTAATAAATCAAGGTAAAAAAGCTGTGGTTTACTAAGAGACTAAGTATGAAGCCAGGTGGAACTACTGCAGGTGAAGACAATAAAACTCTGAAATTAGAGACTGTTTTGTTATCATTTGGCTGATCTTGTAATCTTTCAGAACTTACTTCAGAAAACACTATGGACTATGTAAAGGAGTAATCACAGTGAGGAACATTTTTATACTGATCTGAAGCATTTTCCTTTTTTCTCTTAAAGTTAAGAGTTGCACTGAAATGATTGAAGTGCATTTCATTAGAAATGTAAGTAATGCAGTCTTGTAATGCCTATAGTAAGTAGTATTTAGAGAAACTATGCCATGAAAGTACTAACTTTGTCACATTATGAATAATAAAGTAACCCTCTGTCTTTTTCTATAAAGTACAGTTGTGTACCTACCATAAATGTAGATGTTCGAGTGTATTCATTGTTGCAGTCATTACTCTTGGGTTATCCTGCTGGCAGGCTACACTCAGTCGGCCAGAATTCCAAAGTCTAGGTCCGACATCGGTTGCTGTCGCCTCTTCCCTGACGTCAGTGCGCCAGGGGTATAAAAGATGCAGCTGACGCCATTTTCTTCAGTTTTTCTTGCCCCAGATGTCAGGTGCCCCCAAATTGGTAGGCTGAAAATATGCCAATAAAAATGCATGCACAAAAATAACATTTCCTTCATCTACAAGCAAATACACCACATAAGTTGTATAGGATAGAGAAGTGCAGATAAGTCCCAGCAACGAAAAGGGGGATGGTGGGTGGGTAGCCTGGACTGCAACAGTGAATACACTTGAACATCTACATTTATGGTAGGTACACAACTGTACTATGTTCATCGTGTTTCACTGTTGCAGTCATTCCTCTTGGGTTGAATCACACAGCTGAGGAAGGGTGGCTGGGCTAAATAGGATTAGGAGAAGCTATGAGGCCCTTCAGAACTGCAGTGACAAAGCCTGCTCTGGATTTAGAGTAAAGAGGTAAGTGGTAGTGCTTTGTGTAAGTGTGGACTGAACTCCAAGTTGCAGCCTCTAAGATATCTTTGGTTGGTACTCCTCTGAGGAAGGCTGCTGAAATGGCTGCAGCTCTGGTGGAATGAGGCCTAATGCCCTTAGGCACTGATTTGCCATGTTAAAAATAGCAGGAACAGATGCAATGGCCTATCCATTTGGAAATAAGTCTGTTTTTAGATAGCCTTTCCTTGTGAACCTGCAGGATATGACACTAAAAGTTGGTCAGTCTTTCTGAAAGCTTTAGTTCTGTCCAAGTAGAAGCATAACTGCCTGTGTATGTACAAAGAATGCAGAATTTTCTCACCTTTGTTCTGTGGATTAGGATAAAAGGTTGGCAAATGAATGGTTTGGTTAAGGGCCACACTGGACACCACCTTAGGCATAAATGTAGGGTTTGTCCTCCGAGAAACCCTGTCTGGATAAAAAATGATGAAAGGTTCCACAGCCATGAGTGCTTGTAACTCCGAGACTCGCCTTGCAGAGGTTATTGCTAGGAGTAGAGCTGTTTTCCAGGATAAAAACTTTAAATCTGCTGTTGATGCTGGCTCGAAAGGAGGCAGTGTGAGTTTTTCCAAAACATAATTGAGGTTCCAGGCCAGAATTGGTGCTCTCCTTGGAGGCCTAATATTTTTGGCCCCAATGAGGTACTGCCTTATTAAAGGATGAGAAAAGATAGGTGGTTCTGTATTGTAATGGGCTGAAATGGAAGAGGCATGAATCTTAATTGATGAGAAGGAAAGGCCTTTGTTCAGCATCTCAGTTAGGTATTGTAAAATCTGAGGGATATTTGGTACACACGTGTCAATGCCTTGTTCCTGGTTCCAAGCACAGAATCTCTTCCATTTTTCTGCATAAAATTTTCTGGTGCTGGGCCTCCTGGCCTCCAAGATAACATCCGTAACAGCTTTTGAAAGAGGAGTGTTCTGAATGGCTACATTATCCTCCATGCTGCCAGATTTAAGGTCCTGAGTTGGCTGTGCAGGATCTGATTGTTTTGTTGGGTCAGCAAGTGAGAGGTTTGAGGCAATATCCATTAGGGACCTTGAGACAAGCTCTTTAGGATTGGGTACCAGTGCTGGCGTGGCCAGTCTGGTGCAATCAGTATAATTTTTGCTTCTTGTCTGACCTTTAGGAGTACCCTGGGAAGGAGAGGCAGTGGGGGAAAAGCATATACAGTTAGATTTTTCCAGCTGAAGGATAGGGCATTGATTTTCCATGCTTGCTTGTGATAAATCCTTGTGCAAAATCTCTGCAATTGGCAGTTGTGAGGGGAGGCAAATAGATCTATGTCTGGGCATCCCCATTTTCTTATTATCATGCTGAAGACTTGTGGATCCAGTTTCCATTTGTGGGGATCCATAAGGTTTCTGCTTAGTTCGTCTGCCAGAGTATTTGTTTTTCCTGGCAGGAATTGCACTTGCAGGTGAATTTGAAAAGCCAATGCTGTGTCCCATAAGGTCATTGCTTGTCTGCAGAGGGGGTAGGAATGTGTACCTCTCTGCTTGTTTATGTACCACATGACCGTAGTGTTGTCTGTCTTTATCAGTAACTGTCCTGGTTGAAGCAGGTCCTTGAAAGCTGTCAGGGCATTTTGAACAGCTAGCATCTCTTTTTGATTGATGTGAAGATGCATCTGGTTTGCAGGCCATGTGCCCTAAATACATTTTCCTGCCATATGGACCCCCCAGGCATAATCTGATGCATCCGTTGTCAGTGTCTGTCTGGCTGTGGATAAACTGAATGGCAGGCCCTTGTTGTGGTGACACGCTTCTGCCCACCATCAAAACTCCTGTTGCAGGCAGGGAATGAGTGGAATTACTGTCTCCAGCCTGTGGCAATGCTGAGTCCAAACACTTTTTAGATACCATTGTAGTTTCCTCATATGCAGTCTGGCATATGGAATTAGTAGAATGCAGGATGCCATGAAACCCAAGTCCTGCAGGATTTTCCTTGCAGTTAAGTGGGTTTTTGTTGCCAATTTCTTGAAGTAAGAAGTCAGTTGCTTTTGTTTGTCTGGCGTGAGATAAGCCATCTGGGCAGTTGTATTTAAGCTTACACCCAGGAATATTATCTCTTGAGAGGGCACTAGTTTTGATTTCTTTTCGTTTACTGTGTACCCTAGGCCAATTAGTAATCTTTTTACAAATGCCAGATGCTGTAGAAGAATGTCTTTGTTCTCTGCTTGAATTAGGCAGTCGTCCAAGTAGGGATATATTTGAATTCCTTTTTGTCTGCAAAATGCAATTACTGGTGCCAGGCATTTTGTGAAGACCCTGGGCGCAGTAGATAAGCCAAAGGGCAGTGCAGAGAATTGGTAATGCATTGAGCCAGCTATGAGTCTGAGGTATCTTCTGCAAGATTGTCTGATTGGAACATGCAGGTATGCCTCTTTTAGGTCCAAAGTTACGAGCCAAGCCTTCTTGCCCAGCATGGGCAGAAGCTGCTGTAGAGTCAACATCTTGAATTTTGGAACTTCCAGAAATGTATTTAGTATAGACAGGTCCAGTATTGGTCTCCAGGTTTTGTCCTTTCTGGGTACTAGTAAAATCCTTGCCCCTGCTCTTGTTGTGGTACTTGCTGAATGGCCCTCATGTCCATGAGGGCTGTAATTTGTTTTTGTGCCTCTGCCCATTGATTGTGTGGCAGCCTCAGGTCTGGCATACTTTTTGACCTTGGTATAGTGTGAAAATGGAACCTGTAGCCTTGGGACACTATGTTCAGGACCCGTTTGTCTTGGGTAACCATTTGCCAATTTGATGAAAAAAGTGCTAGTTTTCCCCCTAAGGGGGCTGCCAAAGGAAAAGCGCTTGGATCTAGTAGAGGAAATTTATTGGGACTGTTTCCTGTAAGGTTGTGATTTGTCTTCTCCGCTTTTGGAGGTAGGAGCACCCCATTGTTTAGGCCTGTATGAGCCTTGGGGCTGAGATCTGCCTCTGGGATGCCTGTATCTGCCTCTTTGTGGTCTGTCTGATACTAGAAAGGACCAATTTTTTGAAGGCCAGTTCCTGCTAAACCTGGGTGGCTGTACCTGAAAGAAATCCTTGACTGTCTGCATGGAGTTTGCTTTATCCTCAATTTTTTTCAACACCTCTTCTGCTTTAGTACCAAACAAAGTATCATGCTGTAATGGTGCATCTAATAATTTTGCTTTAACATGATCAGGCAGATTCTGTTCCTTTAACCAAGCATGCCTTCTAATAACAGAACCTGTAACAGCGGCCCTGCAAGAGGCCTCCAGTGAATCATAACCACATTGCAAAGTATGATTTCCCACTTGTTCAGCTGCATGCAATAAATCCTGCAATTCCTTGTTCTCTGAACATTCATTATTTGTCAACAATTTCTGTTTAAGCAGTGACATTAAATATTGCTGATATTTAAGCATATGAAACTGACAATTTAAAGCCCTTACAGCCAGGGTAGCAGAAGTGTAGACTTTTTTCCCCCATCTGTCTAGAGCCCTAGAATCCCTATCAGAGGGGAAAGGGTTTTTTTGCAGTGGAAGCTTTAACCCCTTTGGGACCCTGAGATATAGTTTCTGGGTCAGCAGCGGGGTTTTTATATAGGAATTTATGAGAATCCGGGACCCTGTAGTATCTGTCTGGCTTAGCAGGTGCAGGGGGTAAAGAGTCAGGGGACAGGCCGGACTCTGAAAATACATCATCTACAATGTCTAGAACAGGTGGAATAGCAAGGGGTCTGTGTTGAAGAAGTAACAGGAAGTCTCTGAGCCTTTTCTTAGACTCAGAATAATCTTGGCTCTCCCAGTGGAAATGCTCCCTCATGGTATGCAGGGTTTCCCCAAAAGAATAATCCTCAGGAGGCGAAGCTGAAGGAATGGATTCTTCAGCATCAGAATCCTCATAGGGAAGCATGGAATAATCCTGTTCAGAAGAGGAATCAGAGGAAATAGAAACCTGATCAGAAGAATCATACTCTGTCTCTTGCTTAGGCCTCTTATCAGGAAGGGGATGGGAGCCCCTGATCAAAAAAATTAGGTCTTCGGCCATTTTGAGCATCTGTTTTTTAGGCATGGAAGTCTGAGTAGGAAACTTGTTTCTTTGTCTTTAGAGCTGCTTTAGTCTTTGTCTTTGAAGCTGAAGATGGCTTAATATATAGTTGTGTAGGTCTGAAGACACCGATGCCTGCTCAGCGGCTCCGGGCCCATCTGAGGGAATGATTTCCGAGTGTCCAATACCTTGAGTATCCAGAGGCCCAGTCGGCTCCACGTGGGAGTCGGAAGCAGACTGTGGCTCTGAGGTAGCAGGCGCCAGGGGCTGCAAAAGCACCTCACTGAGAACCGGCGAACCGGCGACTGGCCTAGCAGAGGCTTCGTCGTCGGTTTTTGGACCTCGGATGCCTATCCTTTTCCTTGTCCTTGCGTTTTTGTAAACTCTGGTTGTCAACTGGTCTGATGGCATTATATAATTAAATCTTCGGCCAAAATAATGAAATGCAAAATCAAACCGAGGCTTGACAGTGCGTTGGTTAAATCTAGCACAAAACCGACAGCTAACAACGTTCTGTTCAGGGCCTAGGCAAGGGATACAGTAGGAGTCAAAATCCTTATGAGGTATTTGCTTACCACAAGAAATACAATTGTTAACTTTTTCTGACATCAATCTGGAGCAAGAAAATAGTTCCCCCAATGGGGTACTTAGCTTTAATGAAGACTTTGGTTCTGAAATTCGGATTTGAAAATCTCAGGAGTCGGCCGACCGGCACTTGCGAACTGCTTTTGCTTCGGGCACCGCGCGGCAAGAAAGACTGAAGAAAATGGCGTCGGCTGCATCTTTTATACCCCTGGTGCACTGACGTCAGGGAAGAGGTGACAGCAACCAACGCCGGACACAGACTTTGGAATTCTGGCCGACTGAGGGTAGCCTGCCAGCAGGATAACCCAAGAGTAATGACTGCAACAGTGAAACACGATGAACATCTGAACATCCTAGCGATGTTTGGTCACATACACCATTTCAGTGTTTGCTGTGTTTGGATATCATTTTCTATTTCTGTTCCTTCTCCATCAGTGTTAGCACATGGGAAAACACAAATACCATATTACATGCTTTTGTAGACCCACCACTACTAGCCTGTATCTAATGCTTGCTCAGTGAAATAATTGATAAGACTGTAGTTGTATACTTGAATTAACTAGAAACAACTGAAATGAAACTGGAATGAAAGTCTTTATCTGTTAATTGAACAGGTGCCAGTCTCTACTTTATGGGCCAAGTCTTTTGCATTTTTCAGAATGAATTCTGCAGCAGTGTAGTCCAGTTAATAATGCTTTATTAGAGGTTCACAATATTTGAATATTGTCTTCATTCCAGTATGTAGAAATACTGGAATGCTGGTTAGTAATTATATCCAAACTTTCTGCACGTATATTCTGATTCTCCTGAATAATATAAACTAAAACAGTCTTTATTTGACCTGTCTTCTGTACTCAGGCTCAAGTGTCTGTATTGTAGACCTCTTGTCATACAAGTCCAAAAGCTAACTCATATTCTAAAATGCTGGATATTTATGTCAGCCCAAACTAATTGACTTCACTGAGCATGTCTGAAGTATTTCCTAATAATACCAGAACCCTGTAATGCTTTTCATGCCTCTTTAGCCCTGGCTGCCTTGGTTTCCAAGCCTTGTCTTGCATGTGCCTCTTTATCTAGCATTCCATTGCTATGTACATTTTTTCCTTGAAAAAAATTCTGTAGCTTTCCCTGAAATCTTATTTTGTACATCTTATGCTTAGCCGGCAAGATTGTATCTTTCCCTTAAAAAGAAAATTCTGTACTTCTCTGAAACTAAATGCATACGTCTGACTCTATATTTTCAAGCCTATTATTCTACCTTAATGTATTATAGTGAGTTTACTAAGAATACCCTCACTCTAACACTCGGATAGGGCTCTTCCTTTATTCTTGACTATAGAGTGAAGTTATGCTTTGCTATAGCATTATTTTTTTCCACTCCTTCTAGTTTCTTCCTCTTGGCTCAATATGTGAAACCTTTAACTTGCTGAAAGCAATACACAATAATTTGGGGATATATGTTGACAGTTAAGCAAGATCTAAAATCTCTCCCATAGCAACATTTGTCACATCAAAACTTTTTGAACATTTTAGTGAATTCAGAACATCTTTTACAATACAGATAACATTTTTGGAACCAGCTTCTCTAAAGGCATTAAAGTGGAGTTTGACTTGAACATTTCTCAGGGAAATGTTTACGCAGTGATGAACCTATCAAGAGTGTGGAAGTGACAAAATAATGCAGAATGCGATTACACTGGAAAATAAAGTGCAATTAAAACTGCACAGAAATTGTAAAATACAAAATTTGCAGATATGATGTTAAATTAAGTGCTGTCAGTTTACAAAAAGAAAGGCCAGCAGCTACATATTATCTATTTATTTTTATTTTACTATTTTCAACTGGATAAATCAACTAGGCACAAGGATCTTTTTAGGGGTGAAAAAATTCTGGCTGATTAACTGATTTGCTCAGAGTCACACAGTAAGTAAAAGTGAGACTGAGACTATAAGGATAAAATATGTTGTTGTGTCTTTCGGCTTTTTTCGGTTAGGGGTCGCCACAGCGGAACTGCGGTCCGCTAATGATTGGCAGTTGATTTTTATGTGCCGAGTTGCCAGCTTTGACGCACAGCCTTCAACGAAGGTATGCCCATTCACGCATGTCTCCACGCAGAAGACACTTTTATTTTACATAAAAATGCAAATGTATTTAAAAAAGGAATTAATGAAATGCATCACTTAATTCTTTCTTTGACTAAATGGACCATCAATAAACTTGAGTCAAACCCATACATGAATACATATTTATGTGTGTGTGTGTGTGTGTGTGTGTGTGTGTGTGTGCGTGTGTGTGTGTGTGTGTGTGTGTGTGTGTGTGTGTGTGTGTGTGTGTGTGTGTGTGTGTGTGTGAGTGTGTGTTTGTATGCAAAAAAAAACTGAACAAGCACAAGAATCTGACTGGTTCCAACCTCACCACCATGAGTGTTGAGGAAAAAATAAAAAACAGAGAAACTAGTAGTCTTAAAACTTTGTTGACAAGCTCAGTCACAATAATTTCCAAAACGCATGAAACCCAGGTAGTGTTTCAAAGCAACAAGCCTTTAGTCGTCATAGACAAGCAATCCTCAGTTACAAAAAAAAAATCAGAAATATTTTAACAATGTTAAACACCAAATAACTGTACCAGCATGGGATGACAAAGGTCAAGGCCCCAATATTACTACATCTGACAACTCTCAAGGTAATAATGTGAATATGCACTCTGATAATTTTGCAGAGATAGAAAATCAACTTAAACAGCTACAAGGTCTATTCTGGGAGCAAATATATTTGGAATAGAGTAGAGATAAAAGAAGATTACCAAGGGGACTGAGACTTAATAAAAAGTTAATATGGAAGAATGTGCGTGAAATACTAGCACAGGAATGATTTGACATTCATGAGGAAGCTAGTTTTAAACTAATAGACTTGCTTATCAAACACAGCAAAGAAAAACAGGACACCACTAAGGAAATGATTGAGATTCTTGAGACGGAATGTAAGCAGGAGGCAGATCATAAACAAAAATTCCAGAATGTGATAGAGAAGGTTCACAATTATCTGAAGTCCATCTAAGACAGAAATATTCAGAAAAGGAACAGAGATCAAATGGACAAACGTGATCCACAGTGTGTTACGAAGCATAAATCCAGAAGGGAGGTGGAAATGGATGACAGAACTACAAAAGATGTTTTAACAGGAGAGCCAGCAATAGGGTAACACAGACATCTGCCGATATCACCAATAATGCCAATAAGATAAATTATGATGCCAGCAATGCCAGCAGTAATTACATTTACAATAATATTGACAACATCAGTTTGAATGTTCAAGCTGGTAAAGTGGCTGTTATGAATGAACAGGGTTTTCACAATGTGAAAACATCCACAAGACCAGACAGATAGATAAATGAGGGACAGACAAATGGAAGACAGACTGATGGCATCTGGTACCCCTTGGACCCCCACAGACAGACATGAGAGAATGGTTTACCTTTGAAAGGTTGAAAATCAACCTACCAAATGGCCCTTTGTGCAAACCGGAATGACGATTTGCACCAAAGTTCAAAAATCAGCAAATCGAAAACCAGATTTGCTGATTTTTGAACTTCAATTCAAAGACAAAGCATAATGCAGGGGGCTGTGCCTCCCCACCCCCCTACATTATTATTCTAACTCTGAGGTCGCACTACAGTGGGGAAAGGGTCCACTTCCCGATCCACACTATAGTGCACTTCGCACCAAAAATGCCAAATCTGCAATGAGCGAACATTACTGTGCATTTGCTCATTGCACATTCGATGCATTCTGTTTTTGGCTTTCCAAAAACTTGAAAAAGTCTTTTTGGACTTTTGTACTTCATTCATGTGCATTACACACGTGTAAAGGTAAACCGAGAGAACACCTGAGTCCTACCCAGCCACAATTACACCTCCCAGGGCTCATGTCACCAGAGCCCAGTACACATGAACAGGAATTATCACCACAACATTTACAGCTACAACCAGAAATACAGCCCTCTGAGGTCCCAGAGAGAAGAAGCGCGCTACCATCTGAACCCAAGTAGGGAAGACCAAAACAACTGGAGGAGGGAGCAGTGGACAGGGGCGAGACAGTTGAGGTACCCGGGGAACAACAACTTCTACTCATCAGGACCATGAGCAAATGGAATTAGCCCCCAGGATCTGGAAGCATTCGAAGAAAGCATTGACAGTACTTGAAGAAAAAGTACTTAACAGAGGACTTACATTCATACCACAGGGAAGGAGCAATGGGTACAGACCATCACTGATTTAAAAATGTATGTGAGGAAGTTGAATTTGAAAAGTACAGTTGTGTACACTTACCATAAATGTAGATGTTCGAGTGCATTCACTGTTGCAGTCATTACATTTGGGTTATCTGCTTGCAGGTAGCCCTCAGTAGGCCTGATTAACAAAGTCTTGGGTCCTGCATCAGTTGCTGTCTCTTCTTCCATGACGTCAGGTCGTCAGGGGTATAAAACATGCAGCCAACGCCATTACATCAGTTTTTCTTGCCCCAGATGTCAGGTGCCCCCCTAATGGGAAGCAATTAAATATAAAAGCACAAATATATCCCTCCAACAAAAAAGCAAATACACCAAAAAGGCTTTTAAGCATAATAAAGGAAAGAAGAGGTTTAGCCAAAAGAAGTTAGGGGGCTGGAGGGAGGGTAACCGGGACTGCAACAGTGAATACACTCAAGCATCTACATTTATGCTAAGTGTACACAACTGTACTATGTTCTTCGTGTTTCACTGTTGCAGTCATTATATTTGGGTAGATTCCCAAAGCTATGGTTGGGAGGAGGAATTTAGATAGCATTAGGGCCAGCTATAAGGCTCTGCAAGACTGCAGTGGCAAAGCCAGCTCTGGATTTAGAGAAAATTGGCAAATGATAATGCTTGGTGAAAGTATGTACAGAACTCCAGGTAACAGCTTCTAGGATGTCCCTGGTAGGGATGCCTCTGAGAAATGCTGTAGAGGTAGATGCAGCCCTGGTGGTGTGAGGTCTGATCCCCCGGGGGATAGGTTTTCCGTGGTGCTTATAGCAGAAATGAATGCAATGGCTTATCCATTTAGAAATGGTTTGCTTTGAAATAGCCTTCCCTTCTGCCCCTGCAGCAAATGCCACCAGCAGTTGTTCAGATTTCCTTTGAGGTTTAGTCCTGTCCAAGTAGAATCTAAGTTGTCTGTGCACATCTAAGGAATGCAGTATCCATTCCCCTTTATTCTGTGGATTGGCAAAGAAGGTTGGCAAATGAATGGACTGATTAAGAGCCACACTGGATACCACCTTGGGCATGAAGGATGGATTGGTTTTGAGGGACACCCTGTCTGCATGAAAGATGATGAAAGGCTCCACTGCCATAACGGCCTGTAATTCAGATACCCTTCTAGCTGAAGTGATTGCTAAAAGGAAAGCTGTTTTCCAAGAAAGAAATTTTAAGTCTGCAGTAGCAGCTGGCTCGAAAAGAGGTAGAGTGAGTTTCTCCAAGACAAAGTTAAGGTCCCAGGCTGGGGTTGGAGTTCTCCTGGGTGGTCTCAAATTTTTGGCCCCTCTGAGGAACTGCTTGAGCAGTGGATGAGAGAAGAGGGGAGGTTCTGTGTTATAATGAGCCAAAATGGCTGAGGCGTGGATTTTAATGGATGAAAAAGACAGGCCCTTGTGAAGCATCTCAGTTAAGTTTTGTAAAATCTGAGGTAAATTGGGTGCTGCTGTGCTCATCCCTTAAGACTGGTTCCAGGCGCAGAATCTTTTCCATTTTTCAGCATAAGATTTTGTAGTACTAGGCCTCCTTGCCTCTAAAATGATATCCATCACAGGTTTGCTGAGGGATGGTAAAGGAGAGATTAAGTAATTAGCCAGGCTGCAAGGTTCAGTGTTAGAAGCTGAGGGTGCAGAATCTGGTTCTCCTGCTGAGGCAGTAGGGAATGAATCTGAGGCAGGTGCCACGGAGATAACCATGACACACTGCGCAGGAGGGGGTACCAGTGTTGGCACGGCCAGTCTGGAGCAATCAGAATCATCCTTGGTTTGTCCTGTTTGATTTTTAGTGGTACTTTGGAGAGCAGAGGCAGAGCGGGGAAGGCATAGACTGATAGGTTTTTCCAGCTGAAGGACAGAGCATCCACATTCCAGGCTTGTTTGTGGGGAGTCCTTGTGCAAAATGTATCCAGTTGGTAGTTCTGGGGAGAGCCAAACAGGTCTGCATCTGGGTTCCTCCATTTGCTTGTCAACATGTTGAAAATCCTTAGTTCCAGTATCCACTCGTGTGGGTCCATGAGGTTTCTGCTTAGTCCATCTGCTAGTGTATTTAATTTTCCTGGCAGGAATTGAGCTTGTAGGTGCACTTGGTAGCTTAAAGATGTGTTCCACAATGCCATGGCTAGTCTGCAGAGGGGGTAAGAATGTGTACCCCCCTGGTTGTTTATGTACCACATAACAGTGGTGTTGTCCATCTTTACCATTAATTGTCCTGGAAGAATGTGGTCCTTAAAGGCTGTCAGAGCATTCTGTACAGCTAACATTTATTTTTTATTGATATGCAGGTGCATTTGACTTGGGTTCCATTTGCCCTGAATGCACTTCCCTGCCAGGTGAGCCCCCCATGCATAGTCTGATGCATCTGTTGTTAGGGTTTGGGCGGCAGGGGGTGGTGTGAAAGGTAGTCCCTTGTTTTGGTGGCAGGCCTCTGCCCACCAAAGGAACTCTAGGCATAGGCAAGGTATGACAGGAATCATTGTTTCCAGGTCTTGAGAATGTTGACACCATAGGCTTTTTAGATACCACTGTAGTTTCCTCATATGCAGTCTTGCATATAGAATTAGAAGAATGCAGGAGGCCATGAACCCCAAGGCTTGCAGTATTTGTCTTGCAGATAGCAGGGTTTTTGTGGCCACTTGTTTGAAGTAGGTTGTCAAATGAATTTGTTTCTCTGGTGTGAGGTAAGCCATCTGGGAAGTTGTATTCAAGCTTGCTCCCAGGAATATAATTTGTTGACAGGGTACCAGGTGTGATTTCTTTTCATTTATGGTGTACCCCATACAAGTTCAAACCCTTTGTACAAAAGCCAGATGATTCAAAAGTTTGTCCTGGCTTTCTGTCTGAATTAGACAATTGTCCAGGTATGGGTATATTTGAATATTTCTTTGCCTGCAAAATGCAATAACTGGAGCTAGGCACTTTGTGAATACCCTGGGCACAGTAAATAAGCCAAAGGGCAGTGCAGAGAACTGACAGTACGTGTGGCCTGCTTTGAAGTGTAGGTATCTTCTTCAAGATTCCCTGATTGGGATGTACAGGTATGCTTCTTTTAAATCTAGTGTTGCCAACCAGGCATCTTTGCCTAGCATAAGAAGTAACTGGTGAAGAGTCAGCATCTTGAATTTTGGAATCTCCAAAAAGATGTTTAGAGTAGACAGGTCCAGGATAGGATGCCATGAATTGTCTTTTCTGGGTACCAGGAAAAGTCTCGAGAAGAAACCTTGTCCCTTTTCCTCTTCTGGTACCAGTTGAATAGCCCCCATGCTTAAGAGAGAAAGTACTTGTTTTTGGGGCTCTGCCCACTGATTTGGGGGTAGGCCCAGCCACCCGCTTGGTGTTGGCAACCTGTAGAAGTAAAATCTGTATCCCTGGGACACTATATTTAAAACCCATTTGTCCTGGGTAATGAGTTCCCAATTCTTTGCCTGAAGAGCAATCTTTCCCCCCAAAGGGGCAGTCAGTTGATAAGTGCTTGGAAATTTTAAAAGGAAGTCATTGAGACAGTTTACCATAGGGGGGAGTCTTATTATTCCCAGATTTAGGGCTGAAACCTGGGGTTTTTGCTGTGTCTGGGTTTGGCTTGAGAAGACCTGGAAGAGGCTGGAAAGGAGCAATTCTTAGAGGGCCAGTGCCTACTAAATCTAGGAGGCTGAACTTGTAAAAAATCTTTAACAGTTTGCATAGATTTAGCTTTATCTTCCATCTTTTTAAAAACTTCCTCAGCCTTGGTGCCAAACAGGCGGTCCTGATTTAAAGGAGCACCCAACAATTTAGCTTTAACATGATCAGGCAAAGATTGCTCCTTAAGCCAAGCATGCCTTCTGAGCACAGACCCAGTAACAGCAGCCCTGCAAGAGGCCTCTAATGAATCAAAACCACATTGCAAAGTATGTTTTCCAACTTGTTCAGCAGAATGCATTAAATCCTGTAATTCTTTATTTTCCACACAGTCAGGAATCAACATAATTTTCTGTTTAAGCAGTCCAATAACATGTTGCTGATACTTTAACATATGAAACTGGCAGTTTAAAGCCCTAATGTCCAGGGTTGCACAAGTGTAAACCTTCTTACCCCATCTATCCAGCAGCCTGGAGTCTCTATCAGAAGGGGTAGGATTTTTAGCAGTAGAAGCCTTAATGCCCTTGGGCCCCTGTGAAATAGTCTCTGGATCTGCAATAGGATTTTTAAAAAGTAACTTGTGGGACTCAGGGACCCTGTAGTATCTGTCAGGTTTTCTGGGAGCAGAAGGCAGGGAATCAGGGGCCAAACTAGATTCCAAAAATCATCATCAACAATGTCTAGTACAGAAGGAATAGCTAAAGGCTTATGCTGAGGTAGGAAAAGGAAATCCCTAAGCCTCTTTTTTGAATCAGAAAAATCCTGGCTTTCCCAGCGGAAATGCTCCCTTAGAGTATGTAAGGTTTCCCCAAAAGAAAAATCCTCAGGAGGGGAAGCAGAGGGAATGGAGTCCTCTGCATTAGAATCTTCATAAGTAGATAAGGGCAAATCCAGATCATCAGAAAAATCAGAAAAAACAGAATCCTGATCAGAAGATTCATAATCAACTTCAGTCCTAGGCCTCATAGAAGGGGGGTTGGCTACCCCTGATTAGAGTTATTAGATCTTCAGTCATTCTTATCATTTGTTTTTTAGGCATAGAGGCCTGAGCATTTGGCCTGGGCATTGGTTTTTTAGGCATAGATCGAGATTTAGGCCTAAGTAAAGAAGGAGGCGTCGGTTTAATATGCAAGTCCGTAGGCCTGAATATACCCTCAGAATCCGGTGCCTGCACAGCGGCTCCGGACCCATCCAAGGTAGAGACATCCACGGGTTCCATAGTTGAAGCATCTCGCGGCATACTGGACCCTGAATGGGTCTCAGTAGAGGCCTGCGAATCAGAAGTAGCAGGTATCAGGGGCTGCGAAAGCACCTCACTGAGTACTGGTGAACTGGCGACTGGCTTAGGAGAAGTGTCGGCAGTTTTGGACCTGGGCGGCCTGTCTCTATCTTTATCTTTGTGTTTTTTCGGAATCCCGGTAGTTGGATGGCTAACCGACGACATTTCTGATAATTAAACCGAGAACCGAAATATTTAGAGGTGAAAATATACCGACGATGGATAGTGCGCTGATTAAATAAAGCACAAAACCAACAGCAAGGTACGTTGTGGTCAGGGCCTAGGCAAGGAATACAGTACGAATGAAAATCTTTATGAGGTATTTGCTTTCCACAAGTAATGGAATTATTAACTTTTACTGACATCGGTAAGGAGCAAGAAAGTTTTCCCAATGGGGTACTTAGCTTTAGTTTAAGACTTCAGTTCTGAAACTCGAATATGAACATTTCAGGAGTTAGCCAACCGGCACTTGCGATCTGCTTCTGCTTCGGGCACCACACAGCAGAAAAGATGGATGTAATGGCGTCAGCTGCATGTTTTATGCCCCTGATGACCAGATGTAATGGAAGAAGGGACAGTAACCGACGCAGGACCCAAGACTTTGTTAATCAGGCCGAATGAGGGCTACCTGCAAGCAGATAACCCAAATGTAATGACTGCAACAGTGAAACATGAAGAACATCTTGTATTTTGCAAGAAAAGTAACATGGAGGAAGTTAAACCCATTGAAGAAAAAATTAAAAGAACCAGTAGTTTTTGACCCCCATTGCATCCCACACTTGCAGCCTTTGAGACAAAATGCGAGCTCAACATTAGAAAGGCTGTAAAAACCACCAAAATATAAATTTTACAATATTTCAAAAGATGAGCTATTAGCACTTAAGAATTTCAATAATGACAGAAATAGACATGTTATGAAGGTTATGAAGTCTGACAAGGGTGGGGGCATACTAGTTACAGATACTGATAGTTACATAATGAAAACAGAGAACATGCTGAACACACCTGAGTTTTATTCTAAACATTCCTGTAAGGAGATTAAAACTGCATATATAAAATGGAAAGACACGGTAACCACAATACTTAATGAAGAACTTATTAGTGAAAACTTTTTTGAGTATTTGAAAACTCCTCACCCTAAATTACCTTGTTTTTTCAGTATTCCCAAACCCCATAAGAATAGGGAGGAGGTTTCATATCAGAGGTCACTGCCATATACTTAGGTTGTATTCTTCAGCCTCTTGCTGAAAAGAACTCAGCTTTTATTTTAGATTCACTTGATTTTTTAAGAAACATAAAAGAAGTGTATGTGATGAACAAAGCTTTTTGTTAACTATTGATGTTGAATCCCTATACACTGTGTTACTGCACCATATTGTATTGAAGCAGCTGCAGAGGTTTACAGCAGAAATAACAATGCTACACAAGGGTAAACTGAATGATTGGTAAAGCTAATAAACTTGGTGTTGAGTTACAAGTTGTTCAGTTTCAATGGCCAGGCTTACAAACAAACAAGGGCAATAGCCATGGGTGCAGCTATGGACAATGTGGGAGGAGAAATTTGTGCTGCAAAGTGAATACCAGAATTTTATGGCCAGCTACTTTTGCTTTATTGATATATTCATAGTCTGGCAAGGTGAGAAATCTAAACTCACCTAGTTTATGCATTACATCAATAACTCCATCTCCTTCCTGAAATGTAGCACTTCCATCAGCTCGGAGTCAGGGCAGTTCCTTGACATGACTGTCAGTATTGATAAAGACAGAGGAAAATTAATTAGTAACTTACACAGCAAACCAACAAGAATGGATTGCTTATATCACAGAGATAGTATGTATCCAGTAAAAACTAAGTGCAATTTAATAAAATCACAGCGCTACGAATTATTATGCATTACCACAGATTTTGCCCCTTTTCTCAAAAGTATGAATGATCTTGAAAATGATTTCTTAACCAGAGGATGTGAATCAAACATGTTACATGTGATCCTGGATCCCATTAGAGATTCTAAATCTAACAATGACCCTATGTGGAATAGGCCTTTTGGTAGAATTATGCAACAAGGACACCCTAACCTAAAAGAAGAGAAAAGAAAGGACAGTTACAGTTTAACTTACAACTGGGATTTCAATACAATGAAAGCCATTATTAAGGAGAGCTGGGCCATCCTCACTGACAATCAGCAACTTGTAAGGGTTTTATGAGATCACCCTACTTTTGTATATAAAAAGAGCAGAAGCATATGTAGTTATGTGGAAAAGAAAATTAAGGAAGACCAGGATGACAAGAGCACTAAAATCTGTGGGCCACCTGACTGCACTTTCTGAGAGTACTTGAAGGAGGCGACTCATTTGAGTGCCCCTATCTTAAAAAGATGGTGAAATCTTCAGCAGATGGCAACTGTAATACTGAAAAAAGTTGTATAGAGAGCCAAGTGTGATGACTGCCCTGCATTTTATGTGGGTAGGACTATGAATAAACTGAAAAGGAGGATTTCAGTTCATCTTTGCAACATCAGATGTAAATGCCAGAGGAACGCCTTATCCAAACACTTATTAGAACACCCCAGCCATTCTGGTTTTAAATTTATCATTCTGGACTGTGTGGAGATGGATGAGCTTGAAGGGGACATCAATGATGTGTTAGAAAAAAAAAGAATTATGCTGACAGTTGAAATTAAATGAATTCAGAAAACCAGGACTTAAATACTACTGCTCTATTAACAGTGTGAGAATTTACGTAAGCTGCTACACAATCTGTAAAGGTTTTTAGAGAATTTTTGAGGAATATTTTTATGTATTAAAAATATACTAAATAATAATAAAAATGATGTGCAGAATTATATATATATATATATATATATATATATATATATATATATATA
Organism: Protopterus annectens; assembly: GCF_019279795.1. Classification (NCBI taxonomy): domain Eukaryota; kingdom Metazoa; phylum Chordata; order Ceratodontiformes; family Protopteridae; genus Protopterus; species Protopterus annectens. The sequence continues at coordinate 1,463,252,306 of NC_056732.1, forward strand.
TATATATATATATATATATACACACACACACACACATGGATCTACTTCCGTAGATCGAACTTTTACTAGTTCGAACCACATATGACTGAGACCATATGTTCAAACTCGTAAAAGTTCGAACACTGATGTAAAACAACATAAAACCAAAAAACACAACACTAAATGTCTATAGCAGGGGGGCTACACCCCTTTGCACCCCCCACACCTCCCTTACTTAAATATACCAACTCTGAGATCGCACTACATTGGGGAAATGGAAAATCTTCCCTTTCCACTCTGTACAGAGATCTCCATTCAGTCAGATCGGACTTTTACAAGTTCGAACATATGGTCTCGGCCATATGTGGTTCGAACTTATAAACGTTCAATCTACTGAAGGGGACCTGTATATATATATATATATATATATATATATATATATATATGTGTGTGTGTGTATATATATATATATATATATATATATATATATTTATATTTATATAAATATATATATGTGTGTGTATATATATATATATATATATATATATATATATATATATATATATATATATAGATAGATATATATATATATAGATAGATATATATATATATATAGATAGATAGATAGATATATGCATGAAGTTATGGGAAAGAATAGTGGGAGCTAGGTTAAGAAGGGAGGTGATGATTAGTGATCAGCAGTATGGTTTCATGCCGGGAAAGAGCACTACAGATGCGACATTTGCTCTGAGAGTGTTGATGGAGAAGTACAGAGAAGGTCAGAAGGAGTTGCATTGTGTCTTTGTGGACCTAGAAAAAGCATATGACAGGGTGCCTACACAGGACTTGTGGTATTGTATGAGGAAGTCTGGAGTGGCAGAGAAGTATGTAAGAGTGGTACAAGATATGTACAATGGTAGTGTGACAGTGGTGAGGTCTGTGGTGGGAGTGAGTGACATGTTTAAGGTGGAGGTGGGATTACATCAAGGATCAGCTCTGAGTCTTTTCTTATTTGCAGTGGTGATGGACAGGTTGACAGACGAGATCAGACAGGAGGCCCTGTGGACTATGATGTTTGCAGATGACATTGTGATCTGTAGTCAGAGTATGGAACAGGTGGAGGAGACCTGGAGAGATGGAGATATGCTCTAGAGAGAAGAGGAATGAAGGTCAGCAGGACTAAGACAGAATATATGTGTGTGAATGAGTGGGAGGATAGAGGAATCGTGAGGATGCAGGGAGTAGAGCTGGTGAAAGTGGATGTGTCTAAATACTTGGGATCAACAATTCAGAGTAATGGTGAGTGTGGAAGAGAGGTGAAGAAGAGAGTAGAGGCAGGGTGGAGTGGGTGGAGAAGAGTTTCAGGAGTGATTTGTGACAGTCAGGTGCCAGTCAGAGTTAAAAGGAAGGTCTACAAGAGGGTAGTGAGACCAGCTTTGTTATATGGGTTGGAGATGGTTGCATTGTCAAAAAGGCAGGAGTCAGAGCTGGAAGTGGCAGAGTCAAAGATGTTAAGATTTGCACTGGGTGTGATGAAGATGGACAGGATTAGGAATGAGTATATTAGAGGTTCAGCTCAGGTTGGACGGTTTGGAGAAAAAGCCAGAGAGGCGAGCTTGCGTTGGTTTGGACATGTGCTGAGGAGGAATGCTCCGTATATTGGGAACAGGATGCTAAGGATGGAGCTTCCAGGTAAGAGAAAAAGAGGAAGGCCTAAGATAAGGTTTATGGATGGGGTGAGAGAGGGCATGCAGGTGGTTGGTGTGACAGATCAAGATGCAGAGGACAGGAAGAAATTGAAATAAATGATCTGCTGTGGCAATCCCTAACAGGAACAGCCAATGTAATATATATATGTGTGTGTATGTATGTAAGTTAATTTAACTTCTGTTTTGCTTTGATGAGATTTATTGCATCACACCAGAGATTAAAACTGTAAATTCAAAACACACATTTTTTCATGCCGCTTTTACCATGTAGTATTGGTATAATTCCTCCAATTACCATACTGTTGGATGCTCATGCACACTCATTCATTTACCTACACACTTTTATATACTACTAGTGTACTTCACCCACTGGTTTCTGTGTTTTTTGTATTTTTTTTCTACTAGTTTTCATTGTATGAACATGTTTTTTTGGGGCTGTAAACATGAAAACTGCCCTGATAGTTTTTTTTTTTTTGCAAAGCACTGACATTTTTCTTCTGAGCTGTTAATAACTTATTTTTCATGCACAGTAATACGCACGGATAAATATTTACTAGATATCATTAGACAGATTAATTTTTATATTATAGTGGTCTAGTTTAATTAGGTTTATGGTTAGATAGCTATGAGTTTTTTCTTGATTTTAGTTCTTGTCAGAGACCTGATGAATGCTTTATTACATTAGTTAGCAAAATGCAGATTTAGTTAAAAGTTTTTTTATGTATATCTTTTTATGCATATGTTTTGGTTTTCTTAACACCTGATCTTGGAATGTGGGTTGCAAATAGACAGGTAGCATTTTCCTTAACTAGGATTTAGTTTGATCTAATCGGTAGTAGTAGTAGAGTGTGGGGTTGGGAACTTGCTGTTCTAAAATGCACTGTTACAGCCCTGTTTATATTGTTTCTATGAATAGGCTAGTTTAAAATTAAACAGTACATATATTTTCCACACCTACTTCTAAGTATATAAAAGCTGATATGTTTAAGATTGTTAAATATTTCTGATATTTTTGTTACTGGGGATCACTAGTCCGTGATGAATAAAGGCAGTACATATTGCAGAACCTTATTGTGATTTGATTTATACATATATTGCAGAACCTTGCAGTGTATTAAATTCAACTAGTCAAATATCTATCAGTATTAGAAATTGTCTTTAACATCCCTTCTGGCCAAAAGAACAGCCCTTGCACTCTAAGGACCACTTACTAAGTTGCTCACTGTCCTTTTTCTTGATCAATAGTTTGCACTGTATATGCCAGTTACTTAGTTTTCTGGGTGTCAGGTTTCTGCATTCAGGAAATGAAAAAAAATCTGTTCCTCTGTGCACCTCTCTGCTAATTGCTTTGTATAGGCTATAAACGGATTGCTCTCTATTATAATCTGACCTGTGTATTAACTTCAAATAGTCAAACACCTATCTGTGCTGTACTGGAAGATATCCTATACTGGATATCTATTAACAATTCCATAAGAAAAATACTACTTGTGGATGTGAATGTCAATTGGCTGGACATAAACTCTAACTCCCCCACATCTGGTGTGAACTTATTTGGTTTCACATAGCCACTTAACAGCCGCCCCCCCACATATTATAGCAAGACTTCAAATTCACTATTAGACTGGATCCTAGTATCAGACCTCAGCAAATGCACCATCTATGGTACAGTGTCTGGCTGTCTCAGTGATCATCTCCCATTCTACAGAACAGGCATCTCGCATATCCACTTAAATAACATGTTTATAAAACAACATGCAGTGTTTCCAAGTTTAACCCAGAAATGTTCACGAGTACCCTATCAACTACTAACTGCAACTTCCTAAAATTCTTCCCCTTAGATAATGCTAGCAGAGCTCCTCAATGACCCTTATACAAGTGCAACCTAGACAATTGGATGGCAGACAGTAAATTCATTCTGGGGCTGGCAGCTATGTCCCTCATGGACAGGGGTGGTCAGTGCTGATTATAGACATGTTTTGTGAATAATGACCATCAAATCAAGGTCAGTTAAGGAACATGAGTATAACATGGCTAGGCTTGTAAAGGTCCAAGGGCCACTAGCCTAGTAACCTCCTAGGAACCTATGAATTCAATACAACTTTACCAAATATCTTGAATAGCCTTGCACATCCACGAAGGAAGAGACTAAAACAAATTATGCAACTTAGCTATTCAAAAACAGTAGAATGCTAATGCAGGATACAGAAAAAGCATGGAAAGATTGGCAAAAATATAAAACACCATAATATCCTGAAAACTTCAGAATGCTTCGCAATCGGACTAAAAAAAGCAAATAAATGCAGACAAAAAACTATACTAGAATAACTTTTACAATAATAGTAAATGCAACCCTAAAAAAATCTGGATTATTAAAGAAATTTTGCATTCTGGTCATAAATTCAACCCTAATCCCTCTCCCATAACTCATCACTCAAAAGCACAATACAATTCAACTGTTATTTCATAGATAACTAAGGATTTCCCAACCCTGCCCAGCAGTCACTTATCAACCCCCATTTTCCCATTTTCTACATGGGGTTGGGGTGTCATGTTAACTGTTGCCATCTCTCTTGATTCAATGCCACACTCCTGCCTTCTTAAATGCTCATGCTGGACTATCACAGATCTTCTCTCACACAATCCATTCACCTTTTTGCTAGATGCCTTCATTTCATCTTGCCTTCTTCCCATCTGTCCCAAATCTTCTTCACCAGATTGTCTTCTGCTTTTCTGCAAATGTGCCTTGAGTTATTGTAATGTGTTCTGTCTCTGCAACTGGAGCTAATTTAACTTCTGCTCTTATGTCTTCATTTCTTTGACTGTCCCACAGTGTGCATCCTACCACCCATCTCAGATGTCATAACCATCTGCTCTGCCTTTGCTGCTCAGGTTACTGTACCATACTGTAGTACTGGTCAAACCACTGTTTCATACCCCTTACTTTTCCACTTTTTTGATATTCTTCTGTCATATACTACACCTGACACTCTATGCCAGTTAGCTGCAGGCCCTCTGATTCTAGCTTTGACCTCTTCATTCAGACTTCCCTTCTCCTCAACCACCCCTTCCAGATACTTGAAGTTACATGTTCTTGTTCCACTATCTTTCCTTCTATCTCAGTGTGACACCTGTACACTGGCCCAGCAATCAAGGAGCCTCAATCCTCACCACTAACACCAGTGAGGGGCATCCATATATAAGGAAAGGATAATAAATACACACACAGTAAAGTACAATTTCCTTTAAGAGCATACAGAGATCACACTCAGTCTGGGGCTGGTCTCTCCCTGTCTCTCCAGATCCTCAGTAAGACTCCCCACTGGGACAGCTATAGGGTCCAGATCTCAGCCTAGTGGGCAAGCTAAAACCTCCAGCACCCTCTCTGTCCAACCAGTGCTTTGTGTCCCTGCCCAAGTAGCTGACACATGCAAACTTTGAGATAAGAGTTATATACAACCACAGAGACACTCCTGGGGAAGGCTGGCATAGGTTCTCTAGCTGTGCCCCTTTTATCCAGACTATATGGTAGAAATCACCCACTAATATTTATCAGCTACCAAAACGCCCTTATGAAAGGGTGTCCAATTATACTGTGCAATATTATCATCCAAATAGTAAGTGCAACTGAACAGTCAAGGCTTATTGGAGTGGCTTGGCCAGTATCACTATATACATGCAATGTACTCTTGGAGCTTAAATTATCTCTACGCAAAACAGCCACAGTTGAAAGGTTTAAAAATAGTTAATAATAAATAATAAAAACATAACACAATACTTCTTACTACACAGTGCTAGTCAAGAGTTCAGAAATGACAGGAAAATGCTTAAAATAATACAGTAGAACAGTTTTGACATCAATACAGAAAAAACAAATATAATCTTCCTAATTCTGAGCTATTTCTAAGAGAAAACACAGTTCTAAAATAAACTTACACATAGAGCAAGATAGTGCTGGTAAGTTGGATGTTCTCAAGGCAAATGCTAAAATGCTGTCTTTCTTTCTCTCCTTAAATTGATAACACAGTACCACTGATTCATTTCAGATTACATAATTTCTTTCTGGTTCCCAGGCTAACAGAAACTCAGAAGTTAATAGCCCTTTTGATCTTGCAGCTGGTCAGGAAGTCAGAGCAATAAAATAAATTATACATGTAAATTCTAGCCATTAACTCTGGCCTCAAAACAATAGGCCGAATGCCTCCCTCTAGACATCTCGGCTCCGAGTTTTAGATCAAAGGATTTCACAATGCTTGACTGATAAGCTTTCTTACAGCAGAGTACACTGTTGTTACATTTTTTTCCAATTTAACATCCAATACAGTCTTTTCACAGTTAAGTGAACAAGCCTGTGGCTTACATTAATATTTACAAAAGACAAAATTATCTACAAATTCTATCTAGCTAGGCTGGCAGCCTTCATCTATCTTCACACTCAGTTCTTAGCTTCTCTTGATTTCCCCAATTTACTGCCATCACCACTGTCTTATCTGTACTTAGTTTCATTCCACATGCCTTTAGGTTTGTATTCCATTCCCCTATACTTTGCTGACGTTCTTGCTCAGTGCCTGCCTATAATGATACATCATCTGCATGTAGCAAATTTGTTGATCTGTCCCCAGTATGAACAGCAGTGGGCTCATAATTGAACCCTACTGCACACCCACTCCCACTGGGAACCCTTCTTTGAGACCAAGCACTGTTCATACTTGAGTCATTGGGTCCTTGTACATAGCCTGCTCTAATTCTACCAATTCTTCAGGGACTTTGAACCACCACCCAAATCAGCTTTCTTGGGACATTGTTATATGCTTTCTTCAAGTCTAGGAATGCCCAGTTGGACTCTTTCATCATCTCTAGCTTCTTCTCAACTATTTGTCTCACTGCAAACATCATTTCAGTTCTGCTGCATCCTGATCTGAATCTGAAATGATCATCTTCCATCTTACATTTTACTACTCTGTGTATTTGTTTATCAGTCGCCCTCTCCAGAACTTTCATACAATGTGTCAGGAATTTGATGCCTCTATACTGGCCACAGTTGTGGATGCCCTATTTCTTCTTGTACACTGGCATGAGTATACTTTTCTCCAGTCATCTGAGATATGCCTTTCTTTCCATACTGCTATGAGTATCCTCAGGAGCAATTTCTCCCCTATCTCACCCAGTATGTTTATAACATCTGCTGTGAACTCATCTGATCCTGCTGCTTTCCCCTGACTTCATTTTCCTTAGTGCTATTCTTACTTATTCTAGAGTGGGTTCCTTCTCTTCTCTCATCATAGGCTGTGTCTATGGCAGTAAAGCTTCTGTGGGGATTTCTTCATTTAGAAGCTGCTGGAAATACTCTTTCCATCTGCCTTTGATGTCCTGTGGATTGATGAGCAAGTTGTTGCTGGCATCCCTTATGAAGGGGTTTTTGACTATCTTCTTTACCTTTCTGTCTTTGCCTTGCAACCTGATACATTTTCTTTGCGCCACCTACTGAGTCACTTTTGAGAAGCTGGTTGAGTGCCTTGCCCTGTTCTTTGCTATTGCAACTCTTTTCTTAGCTTTTTTGTTAGCCAAAAAGTATTCCTTCACAGCCTTGTCTGTATTTTCTAGCTCTCATTTTTTCCTGTACTCCTTCTTTCTTTTGATGACTTCTTGTACTTCTGGATTCCACCACCAGCTTTTATTTTGCTCCTTATTTCTACTCCTGGCTCAGTCACATATCAGTACTGTAGTCCTCACACATGCTGTTTTGAGGCACTACTATTCTTTTTTAACTCCACCTATTTCCTCCTCTTTTTGGGGTACTAGAATCGTGAATAATTCCTTGAACTGTTGTATTTTCTCTCCTGTTTACTTCCAGGCCTTCATCCTGGTCTGTATTGACCTTAGAGTCTTCTCTGACCATTGTTTGCAGCTGGTTGTGGCAACCAGTGGTTTATGCTGTGGGCTGACTGTTTCACTGGAGATGACTTTGCAATCAATAATTCTAACCCAGTTCCCTTTCCTTACTAGGAGGAAGTCTTCCAGAATTGCATATTGACCACTCTTGTATGTGATCTTGTGACTGTCTCTCTTTATATACTATGTGTTGGCTACTATCAAGCCATTTGTCAGACAACAGTCTGGAATGGCCTCTCCTTCCTTATTCCTGTTGCCCCACCCATGTGGACCCAGGTAATTCTCATATCGTGTCCTGTTTGTCCCGATATGTGCATTCAAGTCACCCCACCAATTCATGTTTTCCTGATTTATCTAGTAGGTCCTGCAACTGCTGTATAAATGCACTATTTTCCTCACTGTCACAACCCTGCTGTGGGGCATAGGCTGAGATCTTACACTGGAGTTTGATTGACATGATTCTGTCACTAATTCTGATGACATCCCTCGCAGCCTTCCAAAGCCTGTCTCTCACCACAATTGCCACACCACTTATAGCCTGTCCTCCTCCTGAGTAGCAGACTCTGGATCCCAAACAAAGTGTCTTTGCTGCACTACCCTTCCATCTTGTATCATGGATACATAGGATGTCCAGCCTCTTCCATACCATCATGTCATCTATCTCCAAGCTGTGTCATATCAGTGAACCTACATTGAGTGTAGCAATCCTTAATTCATGTTTGGGAGGTTGATTGGTTTTATATCCAGCTTTCACTCAGCATAACTATCCCAGGTAACCCAGGCTGGGGAACTGGACACCATCTGGCCAGTAGCTGTAGAAAGAAGACTTGAAATTTTGTTAGATTATTGACCCAGGGTAGCTGAGTTTTATGGCGGGCACACTGGCCAACAGGGGCACATATACTCTCCCTCTGTTATCATGGGTCCCTG